>NW_025781308.1:0-41172 GCF_021130785.1 Homalodisca vitripennis | reverse complement strand
AAATTTTTTATCTACAAGACCTTTTTAATTAATACCTGGTCAAAATATGGAGAAATAATCTTAACAGCTAGTTTATTATGGGAATTTTTACTACACACTCCAACATTTTTATCTTGATTAAACTACTTTCACTGTATCACTGTATACTTAATATTTTCTAAAATTTCAATCTATACAAATATTTCTAGCCTATTATTTGTAAATTAGTTAAATTTTAACGAATGAACTTTAGCTGAAAGTGTCAACAGCTGTTCAGTGTCAGTTTAATTTAGATTGTGAATCATAAGTATTACATTTTTTACAAATTCTAAAGGTTACCTTTATTATATAAAATTTATTATATCACTCTTCATATAAAGTTTTCAAAGCATATTAAAAAAGAACTATTTATTTATAAGTTTATTTACTGATTTTTATGATTTAGGTATCAACATCCTTATATATTCGATTTAGTAAATTTATGATTATATTTTTGTTTCATAATATTATTAGATTTGCGGTATTATTCTATAAAAAAATTCAAACCTCCGATATATTGTATTATGAGGTATTAGGTATTATTGGCGGGATACTTCAAAAAAATAATTTAACAAATTTTAGTTTTTTTAAAAGTCTACTGTGTTCTGAAATAATACAAACCAAAAACCACTGACTGTAACCGACAAGATATAGACCATTGGTTTGTATTGCTTTTAGGTCCTCTTGTGTAAAGGAAAAATGTTCTAAAGTTTATGTGGAGAGTGTTGCTACATCCTGTAGCCTATAGTTCTAGTTTACAGTAACCTAGTATTGATTTCAGATACTGGTTCAGACATTTGCGGTATAATGGAAGACACCCAGTCACTTTTTTTTCATATTTGGGATGGTTAATTAGTATACGTTATCATCCTATTGGCTAAATATCGTTCTCTGTTAGTCACATACGCTATAGTATTGAGTGCCTGGGATGACTGGAGGGAGCTACTCAACTTTCAACATTTACATAACTCAAAAAAACTTAAAAAGTAGGTAACAGGACTTCTTCCTTTAAAGTTGTTTTTGACAATATATGAATTGAAAGTATTTTGCTATCGTAATTTGTCATAAAAATATAACCCTCACGTTTCAATTAAACTCTAACCTCTTTTTAAGTTGTAAAATCCCTAATAACACAAGTATATTAACATTACACTATGTAAAAATAACTTACAACTAAAAACATGCGGAAATGAAACTTAACGATATATATATATAGATAGTATAAAAAGACATTAAGCAATACCTGACTGGTAGATTCATCGCGCAGTTCAGACTGGTAAGAATGAACCCAAGTGTTTGGCACTGCACAGAAACAAGAGCACAGAACAACAATTGTCCTCACACACATTAGGGGATGTGGACGACTGGGGAGAACGAACCTAAGTGATGACAATACTCAGAACTGAGAGCACAGACAACAGGGAAGGCGGTGAAGATTGGGAATGAAACCAATTAATTACTGAAAATATATTGTTACACTAGCAACAGGACGCAGTGAAACCTTGTGCCATTGTTGCCGATTTGTGCAAAGGTTGGGCCGCCTGAACGTTTTAGAGTACCTTGGACGTTATATATACACTTGTCAAATGATGGTTTACCCCACTATAAATTACACAACAAGAACTTTGGAAAACTTGGGATATTTTCAATATTGAACAAGATGTATAAATACAGGAATACATTCAGAAAAGTTTTATTTCTTACAATAATATTTTTAAAGAGGTCGAAGTTTCTGGCGGCCATCTTAATTTCAGTCACTTAATAAGAATATCAAACCTCATAACTCTTTAACAACTTTATTTAGTAGACGTAGAATAATGGATATTGCTAAAATTTTAAATGTATAGTTAATAAAAATTTAAACACCATTAGACTTATAGATGTTTATTAATTGTATTCAGATATATACGTAAAATACGTTGTAATTCATTGTTTCCATACTAAAAGAGTTCGCACGAAAATAAATAAAAAGGTGTGAATGCTTAGTAATTATATCTTTAAAATAAGACAGCTTTGAAAACGCTACGATAAAAATGAGGTTGTAAAATTGGATTAGGTTAACATTGTCATTATAAGGGAACTCAAAGTGGTACCACTACAGCCTGGTTTAAGCACTTTTTAAATACAAGGAAAAATTTAGTAAATGAAACTATGTAAACAAATAATGAACAAGCTTTGTCTATCACCAGTACGAGCTTTTATACAGGATTAAACACTGCTAAACAGTTTTAGAGGATATTTGGTTATCCCAACAAAACACATGTGAATTATTAATAATTTATGTTCTCGAATTTCATACTTGTAACGTCTTTTGGTCTTAAAGATCGATCCGTCAGCAAAGATTTACCTCCCCGAGGTGCAGAGGGGACGTTATGCACAACCCTTTGTCACCTTCAGGGCCCACTTGACAACTTATCTCCATATTGTGATAAACTGTGCAGTCAACACATTGAGTGTCTCAATTTGACTACTCCATGGATGGTAAACTTTCACTAGTGAAAGACGTTATCCGGTTAGTTAAATTACACTATTTCGAAGCAGATTGTAATTCTAGATTCCAATTAATTTATCAGCCAGTATTCCAAAGTGGTATACTAAAGTTTGAAACATTCGAGAGGATATTTTATCTTGTAATGATTTTTTTAATTGAACTACATTGTTGCGAAATATTTGAAACTGTGGTAATTATAATTTATAAACTATCTATTAAATGACCCAGTGCTCGAAACAGAGCACTTAAAAATTGTTTTAAAATTAAAATTACGAAAATAATATACCAAAAACACCACATTACATTTTATAAACATTTTCCCTTTATGAAAGAATCAAAAGATTACCTTCAATCACATAATATAAAATATTTTGGATAAAAATTCGCCTTAGTTAAATACATAGTAATAAACTTGGTCGATGTGTACTGGTAATATATAGTTATGCTAACACTTATCAGCAATATAATGATGCTATATTCAATCAATTATAGAAAATCAAGGTTCAAAATAACGAAATCGAGAAAACTATTTGTAAACATAGCTTCAGCAGACACTTTATTAAATACATTTGTTTCGTTATGATGTAAAATAGTGCAAAACTTGTACATTATTTTAATGCATCTATGCATCATGCAAATATTGGCTTAAAGAACATAGTGTTGTGAAAAATGATAGTAAATTATATGCGAAAATAATAGTTTCTACAATAGAACATATTTTAAAATACTCCTAAAATGCTCTTGTTCTTTTAATGAACAAGTACTTAAAAATATTTTTTTTTGCTGCCTATTGGCCTTCCATGAAACGATACTTGACGTCTCGAGTATAATACATCCGCTATTTTGAGTCAGTTGAAAACACTTTGTTGTGTTAGTAGCTTTTTCTACAACTGTTTTTTACATTTCGTTAGAGAGTTTCGCATACACATATATCATTACGTGTCTCTAACGATACCTATAAAATGGGACCAGTAATGAACCGTCATATCGTATATTGCTGATCGGGTTATATAAAAAGCTTCATTAGTTTTTAGATTAAATATCGCATGTGGTGAATTTCCTGTTCACACCTCTTGGAAACTTTGCTAGGGTGAATAAATTCTTAAACATGAGAATGCAGAGTTACCTTAAATCGAGATGATGTTAAATCGAAACTGCCAATAATACACATACGCCTTCACAGTTGATTTCATGGGGGCGGAGTCGTATTCGCTGAAGCTAAAATTATTATATACAAATCACCCACCAACAACTATAAATAATATGACATCTTTATCACGAGCTGCCAGCTTTTTGACAATCTAACGATGTCTTCTTCATTGGAATTTGTTCTTCCTCCATTATTGCTAAGGTTTATTTTATTGTTCTTTATAATAGGTGGAATGTTTACAAGCATTTTTGTTTTTGCATGTTTGGTTTTGTAACGGTTCCGCTAAGACGGATCTACCCACATATTGACGTTTCGTGTGCTTAATCTGTTAACGTACTCAAGTAGATGTCGAGTGTAGATGTACTATTTTGTTTCACGAGTGGCAGAATGAGCCCAATACAAGAAGTTTGTATGGAGAAACGCGCTTTACTGGTTCTCAAAAAGTTCAATGTTCTAACCGGCTTCAATAAACTTTAAATATAATGTTTTTTGTAATATTCTACCTATTGTATTAGTAATTCCTTTGATGTAATGAAGATATGCCTGTTTTGGACGTTATTAATTTTGATGTAGATCTTGGATAATATTACGCAACATTTTAGAAAGTTCTAAAGACATTATGGACTCTATAGAGAGAAACGTGATTTCTATCCTCTCTTTAGCGTGCAGTAAAAATAAAAGTTAAATATTATTTTCCTTTTTATACTTAACTATGTAGTTTTTCAGACGCATACAATAAAGAAAGGAGTGTAAACAGGTTATGCACAAGCACGCTCCTGCGACATTTTAGTTATAAACAATACAAACGAACAGTTTGCCATTTGAAAATTAAGTATTTATTTATGCAAATTATGAAATGTTTAATAATAAATATATTGTAAAGTTCAACAGCTTATCAAAAGCAGAACACACGAGCCTGAACACAAGAAGAAAGTGTTTCATGTTGTGCAGATTAAAACGCTCGGATGCCTGATGTAATTAAAGTTGTTGTTACGCGAAGGTAAGAGTTTGGCAAACACTTAATTATTCGCTTCCAGCCTTCTACGGAGCATCATTATTTAGAGCGAACGAGATTTGCTACTGCAATAGCAAAGTTTTCTTGTGCCAAAGTTTACTTTTACACAAGAAATATTAGTCAATACATCTCACTTTTAAGTTTATTTTAAGTTTCATGTGTTTGATTTATATTTGTACAGATTTTTGTTCAATCAATATAATTAACTTAATTATGTTTCTGACTTATTTTATTACTGTATTATTGATTTATTTACCGTGTAACCCGTAATCTAGTGTGAGTTATAGATAAAATAATATTGATCATTAAATTAAACTTATATATAATAAAAATGGAAAGGCAGTTTTGCGGGATGGCCGACAGGAGTTACTTCTTGTTACAGGCTGTTAATATATACTGTATATATATATATATATAATATCGAGATGCAAAAAGAACTGGAATCTTACCGCCTATATAAACCAAAATTTTTTCCTTAAAGGTGTTTATTTTTAGTGTTCGTATATTAGTCTTAAATTATTCACTGTCCGGTATTCTCAGTCGTTTTTGTACTTACTAAATACTGAATTCTATCGGTAACAGGAACTTTTTGGTTTACGAAAATTTCTTTAGGGAATTCCAGTAAGGATATCCTGGCTCTTGAATGCTCCCAGATAAGGAACTTTCCAGGTTCTATAGCTTTTCCATTGCAAGCTCCAGGACACTGTAGGCCTTATGTGTCACCTCTAGTAATCTTACGTGCCTCAGGAAAATAATGGTGGTCTCCTATTATTTTTCATATTTCCACAATTTTCATAAGTGTGAGAGACTCTGGCTTAAAGTCCTGTTCACCCTGTAACTGCACACTACTTCGCTGCACTGTTTCCCGCGGCTTCGCACACTTTGTCGTAAGTTTTGCCCGCGGTATGAGATTTTACTGGTTGAAGTAATTATATTTCCCAACCCGATGTAGATTTTACCTTGATGTCCAACGATCAAGAAAATATGTCAAATAATGTATTGTACATGCATAATGTATTTTTATTACAAAGTGGTCTACCACTCAACCTTTAAGTTCAACCAAAAATTTAGTTTTAGACAATTATACGATCATAAACTTAGCGCCTTCAAATAGTGTTTCAACTGTTTAATATACGTATCTATCTCGTAAATTGCAGGTTATAATGTGCAGGGCGCTTTGAAAACTTTTTCTTCATTTTATTCGTTTTATATTCACGACATAAGCGAATAATTCAGATAATAATTTTCTAATCCTATCTTCTAAGTGAGACTAAATTACGGATACATGTGAAATTTGATTGAAATTGGTTCAGTCGTTTGGAGTTTTATTGGCAACATACATCGGTGACTCCAAGATTTTTATATATATAAGAATATATATTGGAAAAGTACGTTACATTGAAAATTATTAAAATGGTTATTTAGTTTATACTTTAAAATAGTTAATGATATACTAAATTATTAAATATGAAATGTTTTATTTTTTATAATAATTTTATACATATTTTTACATTACATATATTATAATAATTACTGACTTCTAAATATTAAAATAATAAATATTTATACATTTTCCTTATTATCATTTATACATCAGCTTCTATAATTTAGGCAGTATTATTTTCACTACGGCTTTGTTCGATAGAAAAGATATAATCAATATATTTTTCATCTTTTAAACATACATCCATAGCCCACCAAAAGAAGTAGTTATTTCAATAAAGAGTGATAGTGACATCTCACTAGCACGCCTGAATAGCCACTGAAAGGAACGGCAACAGGCGTTGATATCAAAATGGCCTCGATAGTCCCGCCCCTAGCGGCTACAGAGCGAACATGCGTGATATGACGTGAAACGAAAGGTTTTTTCCCCCGTGCTGCACACACATCCATATCCCGCCAAAATAAGAAGTTACTTCAATAATTTATACAGACATTATGCTTTATTTGTTTTATAAATATTTCATCATTCTTATAAAAGTTTTAATGCTTGACTAAAGAAATAATAATTACTAAACGTTTAAGCATTTTTGAAAGTAAGTTAGTAGGACATCAGCAAGACTGCTGACAATGCAGAGTCAGCACCTGTGTGCTGGAAGTCAGACTAGATCAAGCCTCAAACTCGGTAACATCTGATTCTCTGTAGCTTTATTATAATAATTTTCTAAAGTACTTAAAACAATTTAGTTCAATATAATTTTATCCAGAATTGTTCTCCTATTCGAACCATTAAGAAATGTAACATTTTTATACATTGGTTAGTAGAATAAACAGTAATTTTAAAGCTTAAACTTTTGTTTCAAAATTTATTTCTTTTTCGGAATCATCCGGTGGTGGTAGCGGTATCTACCATATTTTAAATATCCATTTTCGAAAGCAATACAACCGTAATAGTCAAAATGAGATAATTAGCATAGGTCTTTACTTATTATTCCGGTTTATGATCAAAAACAGAAACACTTTGTGATTGACTCAGTGTTAGTTAGCTCTCGGCTCATCCTAGGACTCAGAGCCGTGATTTTTGAGGGAGATTTTACGACTAGATCTGAGATTTCGTCTCCGTAAGTTGTAAAAGTAACAGTTACACAAAAATGACACATACGATAAACAAGCAGATTTACATTGTTGAGTTCAACAGTTTACTTAATGATAACCGAATGTAATCCTGTTCATAAACTGGTTATTTGCATCTAAACGGATCGATATGTATTGATTCGTTGTGGGATTGATGTATTGATCAATACATGTGGGACTATCAATAAGTGTGTTTTTAAATTATACAAAAACGTTTAGTGATAGATTCTTAAGATCATATAGTAACGTTTAACAATGTAGCAAACATTAAAAAGTACCAACGCAAATTCCCCTCGTTACCGGAAGTACTCTTGTGTTTTTGATCTGATTCACAGCGAATCAATGTTGTCCCTCCCAAAGCTGCAAGAGATAAAATAGCTCCCTCGTTACCGGAAGTACTCTTGTGTTTTTGATCTGATTCACAGCGAATCAATGTTGTCCCTCCCAAAGCTGCAAGAGCTAAATAGCTCCCTCGTTACCGGAAGTACTCTCGTGTTTTTGATCTGATTCACAGCGAATCAATGTTGTCCTCCCAAAGCTGCAAGAGATAAAATAGCTCCCTCTTTACCGGAAGTACTCTCGTGTTTTTGATCTGATTCACAGCTAATCAATTTTTGTCCCTCCCAAAGATGCAAGAGATAAAATAGCTCCCTCTTTACCGGAAGTACTATCGTGTTTTTGATCTGATTCACAGCGAATCAATGTTGTCCCTCCCAATATAAATTCAGTTCTAGAAAATTAGTGTTGCATTTTTGTACGAGATAGATTGCTGCAATGGCAAATATGGAAACGAAAAAAATTATGAAAACATGTCACCGAGTTAACCCAGTGGTTTTTGTTTTGAAAGAAAAGAAGTAATTTTAAGGATTTTGAACACGTGTTTCTATACCAGAGGTTAAAAAACTTTAACAAACCCAATGAATGTAATTATAACTGCATGGACGTAAGATAATCGAAATTTACTTTCTTTGACGTGTGTACAACACCTGAAATGATTAAAATTGGGCAATCGGCGCGAACATAACTCAACGAACCACTCGCTCCTTGACTACAATTCGAGAAACCAGGTGTGTTTCAGTGAGCTTGTGAATAGCAAAAGACCATTACTAATGGATTTACAAAGCAATGGACCAGATACAAAGTCCAAGTGTTTCTGGCGGAAAACCATGAGTGGCAACAGAACCGTTTTGATATTATGATGGATACACAATAAGTGCATATAAATTTATACGATTCCCAGACTTATGTAAGGCAAACAGCATATTTGATTATATTGTATACAGAGATTGTAAAGCACGAGCATACATTTACTGCATCAAGTTTACTAATCCCAATGCTGTCGAAGAATAAATACCAAGTGTAAAAATCAACGTGCCAGGTGACACGAAAATTGGGCATAGATTAATCTTCCAATTGTTCTCCAATTTTCCAGCAGGTTTTAATCTTTTTACTCTAACGAAGTGTCTGGGTTGTTTAGTAGCCACTAAAAAAGAATAAATTGCGATGTTCCTGTTATACAGTAGAAAATACTGTGCGAACTTGTCGGTAATAGCTTTCAATATATTTTTATTTCAGTTAAAAAACTTAATACGTTTGAGGCATATTCAACTTCTTGAAATACAGTATGAGGTTTTAAGTCTATTATGACAAGAAACATATGCGTCTAAATGTTTATTAACCCTCCAACTGTTGTTTATCAAAATTTTGATAAACATAACCCTTAGCGGATTGTTGTTCGTCAAAATTTTGATAAACAAACATTCCCTTGCATAATCACTCATAACAGTATATTCCGGCAACGTATCGATTCGATTCATGCACCATTGGATTCGGGGGAAAAAAGCCTAAGGAATACTATAGTTTTATTCCTCTTTATATTGTAGTTGCAACGTACCAAGTTTGTAGTTTGGAACGTAAAAGATGTGACCGCCATGTTGTCGATGCCGTCTGAGTTGTTGATGTGACGAGTCGTGTTTATTAGTAAGTTTTAGTAGGTTTATTTGTGTTTTAGTGTTGTGTTTAGTGTGTGGTGAATTGTTAAATATTGCAGTAGTGCAAATAAATATATTATAGAATAAATAAATTTCTCGAAAATTTTTCGCAAAATTTTTGAGTAATGACAAAATGAAACTTTTTTCGACTTTTCAAAAAAAAGTTATGGAATTTATTTTACTACTGCTGTATAGTTTACTTCATTCTGAGTAATAAAATATGCAATATAACATGTATAGAAGTAAAACTGTATTAGTAAAACTTTTATTAGCAAACTCTTACATATACACCTATTTTTCACAATTTATGCGCATCGCTGCTTTTTGTTATATAGTGTTATTATAGTTTCATAAATTTGTATAATGCTTATGTGTTTCTGAAACTAGAATAAATTTGACACACAATGGTACTCTCACTTTTATAGTTTTTCTTACTATAAACTTGGTTTGCTAGGTATGGTCCCCCCCCCAAAAAAAAAAAAAAAAATGTAAATTTTGAATTTCATGGAAAAAAAAAATTTAGTAAACATTTTTTTAAGGCCAAATTTAAATACTAATATTATTATATGTTTAATTCTGAACACAAAAATATATACTTCTATATATATTACTTTTAATTTATATTTTTTATAAATTTTTTAAAAAACCCTTGCACGAGGCTCGAAACATGCCGCCACTACAGGAAAAAATGACTGCCAGTTGGAGGGTTAAACCGTGAAATAAGAGAAAATTAAATGCATCAAACATTCCAGCACAATATATCAGCTTCTGTTTGGTTCTAAGCGGAAACTTAGGTATCTTGCAATTAGTGGAATTGTTTTATAAAGTTCTCAACTCTAATGTTTGCTGAGTCAATATTAGCTCTTGTGACAGACTCAATATATGAGAAGTTTCTCCTTTCGTAATTAGGTTAGTTTGTGTTGTATAACCAGAAATGCACTCATTGATATAAAAACAAAATAAAAGAAGATCCTAGAATTATGCAACCTTGCCTAAAACTTTCCTTAATTATTTCATCGCACTAATAATTAAACTTTACACACTTTGTAAGAGATAAATTATATTTATGGTTAGATAAAAGTTTCTCATTGTCCCTTTAAGAATTATAATTGTTTTATAACTAAAACTAAAAATCTTCGGCTCATCTCTGGAATCACCTATATCCTTGTAGTCCAGGATGCGAGAGCCACTTTGCATTTTATAAGTACACAAGCAGAGTTTTCTTAAAATTGATACAATAATAAATTTCCTAATTAAGATATCGATCGTGTGTCGCACTAATTCATTTTATTGGTAGTTGACATGGTAGAGTATACAATGTATAAGGTTTTGACACACAGGTTTTGCCTCATCGAACAATCATTTATATATATATATATATATATATATATATAAAATATCATATTCATATGTAAATATCATATTTCTGATTGTGCGGTCTCCCAGTTATACGCCATAAACTCATTCACGCAATAAAACTCTTTCGACACTAAAAAGCGTTTCAATCGAGTTTTAAACTCTATTAGCTTAGGCGAATTTTTAATTTTATTTGGGAAGCTGTTAATGAGATGAACCCCTATCTGTGAGGGCAAAATTTTATGAACTACCGTCCTGTGTCTTCCAGTTCGGTGGTTTCTCTGCCTCTTGTCTCGTACGAGTGAACATCTCGTCCGTTGGTCAAGGTACATTCAAACTTACAATATAACGTTATTTCTAAAAATGTAGAGACTTGGCTGAGTCAACAGTTTGCAATCTTTTGAAACTGGCTTGCACAACTCTCTTGATTTTAATTTTGCGATGTTGCGTGTCGCTCGATTTTGAAGCTTTGAGCGCTCTCAAAAATTGATTAATTTCACATGCACCCCACAGCACTAGTCGGTAGGTGAGACGTGAATAGTTCAACCCCTAATAAGCCATCATCATAATCTGAATAGGGCAGTATTTTGCTAGAGAAAAAAAAAAAAACGAATGCCTGAGGCTAGTATGGGACAATGCATATTCAATATGAACAATCCATTTTAAACCTTGATCAAGATAAATCCAGGGAATTTCGAGCCGGACCTTATTCGCAGTCTGTCGAGCATAAAGAGAATGTGTCTATCGATTTCAAGAATACGAAGGCTGTGTGCTTATACAATAGGTATTACGGTTAATTGGTTATGAGCTGTGATTTTAGGAGGAAGACCTACGACTATATCTGAAGTTTCATCTCTCTAATTTGTAGGTGTACCAACAACTGAAAGTAATGAGCAGACATTGAGTACAAGATGCTTTGTGATGTTCATATAATATGAGCTGAGAGGCAATTTGTATTATAAAACCAATCAACCTGTTTCTTTTTTATTTGATAGAATTGTCTCCGAAACAAAAACAATTAGCCACGCTGGAGGTCAAATGGGAGGGGGGGGGATAATTTATTTCACCATAAGTACAACCACCAGCACTGCCTCTTTATCTAGTTATTTGACGATAACGTCACTATTTACTTAAATATTTACTAAAACTAGCGTAACTAACGATTAATTTCTTCCTTAGGAAATATTTCTTTATATATTTTAGAAAAATCTGATTGTGTGCTTATACAACGCAATTCGCTCATGTCTCCTAGTTTGGTGTATTTTATTTTGAATTTCCTCTGGGAAGATTCCGAATATATTCGTTTTTAAAGCTGTTATATTTGTTAGTACATCATACATAATTCAAGACATATCTGAGTACTGTTTAATACAATTTCTCTCCCCCTCGTTACCTGATGCCGATATAACTACTATATACTACGAGTGTAATGGTTTAGTTTTATGCAAGCCAGTTTATTACTATTGAAGGTTTCATCATATGTCATTTGTCATGCTGAGATTTGAAAGACGAGTGAAAATTGGGTCCCTTTTCCTAAATTGTAAACAATGACATAAAACAATATGGTGCTGTTAACAGATTTATTTAATATTTATTTATTTATTTACATACGGTATACACCATTTTCACATTTGTTATAGGTATTGAGAAAATACAAGAGGCTTGATATAAACAACTTACATAAATAGTTTACATGCATACATGCTAAAGCAAACAGAAGCAAAAAAATAAGCAAAACAAGTGCCAAATAACATCAACATCGTGAATAAAAAAGAAAAATTACAACAGCAATATAGTTCATAAACAAGTGCAACATGAAGGTGGAACCGTAAAAAAGACTTAATTAAAGTACCGGTAGCGTATAAAATATAGAGTTACTTATATACTACTGAGACATACATATGCATATGAAACAAATACAATACGAAAGAAAAAAATAAAGATTAGCGTAGCCTAATGTTCATTGATATATATAAAAAAAAATCACAAGAAACCATTTCCATTTAGCAAAATCTTATCTGAATTCTTTCAACGAGTTCAACCTGACCCAACAGGTAGGGAGACCATACAGGCGAACAGTATTCCAATATTGGTCGAACCAACTGGACGTACAGGGCCCGAAGTGTCCATGGTGAAAACCCATCTCGAGAAGTCCTAAATATAAGACCGAGGGCAATAGTGGCTTTCCTAGTAATTGCAGACAGATGCTGTTCAGGGCTCAGTGACGAGGACAAGATAACTCCCAAATCCTTAACTGTACTTGAGCGATTCAATATGGTTTCCCTCCATCTCGTAGTTGAAGACTATGACCCTAGCTGAGCGATGGAATGAGACTACAGAGCACTTTGCGAAATTTATATCCATGCCATCCCGCACACACCAGGAGACGACACTTTCCAAGTCAGATTGCAGAGAGGCGCAGTCTTGAACTGTGGATATCTCCCTATATACCTTGGCGTCATCCGCGAACATTAACAGGCTAGACGATGTGACGACATTCTGAAGGTCATTAATGAAGATAGAAAAAAGGGCAGGTCCCAGCAGAGAACCCTGAGGCACCCCAGACACCGCCTCAAATGCAAAAGATGTCTCACCGGCATGACGCACGACGAGGAGACGATTCGCCAGGTAACTCTCGAACCACATCAAGAGAGATCCAGTCACTCCCCAAGTCCTAAGTGTTGCTATGAGATGAATGTGGCTTATCCTGTCGAAAGCCTTTGACAAATCAAGATAAACGCAATCGACCTGGTGGCCCCAATCTGAAGGAGGATGTAATGTCATTCTGCAAAGTCACGAGATTGGTTGTTGCCGACCTTCCCTTCATAAAACCGTGTTGAGCTGGAGAGATGATGTTCTTGGCTTCAAATGAAAGTCTACGTAAGACCAAGGACTCAAAAACTTTGGCTAGGGCAGGCTGAATTGCAACAGGTCTGTAGTTCTTGGCATTTACTGGATCACCACTTTTCAGGATAGGTGCAATAAAGCTCGACTTCAGGTTCTTAGGGAAAATGCCCAGAGTTAGAAGAGCATTGAAATATTGGGTGACATGTGGAGCCAAGATACCACTACAAAACTTCAATACTACTGGGGGGAATCCCATCTGGCCCCGCGCCCTTCCTTTCATCCAGCCCAGCTAACGTCTCCTCCACTTCTTCACATGAGATGTGAAAACCTGACAGATGGAATGAGGTTTCCAGCTCCAAAGGAACTGGAAGTGTTTGTGGGAGCCTGTATACAGAAGAGAAATAAGAAGCAAACAAGTCACATATGCCTTTAGGGGTGTCCGCTGTCACGTTGTCAAGGTACAGGTTGGAAAGTGCTGAAGACTTGCGTTTCATATTCCTGATGTGTCCCCAGAAGACCTTCACATTGCTTGGTATGGAGTTTTCAATACGAAGTATATAGTCCCTGTAACAGGAGGCGGATAGAGTCCTACACCTTGCACGAACACTACGAAATTCCAAGTAGTCAGAGTCTTTTAATGACTTTTTGAACTTGACGTGCAGCTTCTTTTTCAAAATGACTAGTGCCTTCAGCTCTAATGAAAACCAACAAGGGAAGTTGCGTTTTTCCAAGTACTTTCGTGGGGGTCAAGTCCCTGATCACCCCACTGAGAGAACCACAAAAATCAATGAATGCTGTCTCCACACTATCCCCCATCACTTTGCTCAGGTACTTTTACTATAGTTTGCTGTCACAAATTAAAGGCCCTATCAATGTTTCCACATTAACGAATGTCTTCTCAAGCGCATCATCAAACACGTAAGAGGTTAATTTAGATGCTGCCATGAAAGGTATAATCCCTTCTTTGGCTATACCTTGATGTTTAATTGTAATTCCAAAGTGATCAGTAGGTGAGGCTCCATCCTTTATATGATCGACAATGTACTCTGAAAATGCTAGGGACCAATCTATTGAGTCAATGGGAGAGGTCAGTATAAACGTTAGTTCTTCACGTGTGGTACGAAAACCTCTCACTTCTGTTAACCGTATTTCTAGATTCAAGCTTAAGGAAGGTTGCCATGTTAACGCTCTGAGTGCTCATTTGCGAATGAACATGAGACGAGTCAACTACAAATTTATAAATAAAACTGTTGGTATCCACCTGTAAGCCTGTGTAGTGCATGTGAGTGTTTGAGGGGCATAATTATTTAAAGCTCATAGACATTCTGATTTTGCGTTGAAAATTACAGAGTGAACAGTGTTTGATGGATATGTCAGCGTGTATGTATGTATTGAAGTGGACCTGAGATCACACATAAGAGCATATTTAAGTGACATAGAAAAATCGGTATAGTAAAATGTTTGTGATAATTGACTTTATCCATACACTGGAAGGTATTTATGTTATTAAAAACAATAAACAAATATAAAATGCTAACATTCGAGCAAATAACTATGTAATGACGTATCTAACAGTTTGCTGCATCAGAGGGCTTAAGAAGAGGAGAATCAGCGTTTATCGGCTCCGTCATCAGTACACATTCAATGTGGTCACTATATTAACACAATCACGGTCTCAGGACTTACAGAGTTTAGGCCTGCCTTAGAGACCTCGTTTCATGCTGAGCCGTTCGGAGCATAGACTTGTTCATCTCCATGCCCAAGTCCACGCATCCTACTGAGTTCCCACATTCACTCCTTCAAATCAGTCTCACCCTCCACACTGTCCAAGGGTCAACCTCTCCCGGGCTTACGGGTTTTAAGCCGGCCGTAATAGAGGTCGAACTGCTCCAGGACTTACAGGTTTTACGCCGGCCTTAGAAGCAGAAGCTCCCTTGACGCGAGGGTGATCAAACATTCACACTTACGTGACATTTGAAAGGTAAAGATGACGGGGCAGATATACACTCAAAACATTTGTATTTTGCACTTTCGGCCAACCACCCAAAGAAGGGTCTGGAGTGCAAAATTATATGTAATGGCTGTAATAATACAGTACAATTATCTAGTATTTAAAAAGTTCTTTTGTACGTAATTGAAATACCTGTATAATAAAATAATTTAAAATTTTTACTCGTTGTCAGCTCTCATAACATAATTCAATACTAGTACACATCTGAAGGAAGCGGTTTAACGAACGTTCGATCACAACCAACGGATGTGGTGGGTTATAATTACATTTAATCTCTCTCTCTATGTATGTCTCAGGATTTGTAATGAAATTTTAACGTTGTGATTGGTGAAAATGTAGTTTTTTAAACATGTTAGAGTGTTAATTTTTGTTTCTTAAATCCAAACGGTACAGTATCGTAGGGTCCTTCGAGTCTCCTTTTGGGGTCCTGTAATTTTAAAAGACTTTGTTTCTTTGACTGTAACAATGTCTTTGTCCTTGGTTCGTCTTATTCTGGTTCTCTTCTATGTCCACTGAGTCAAATGAATTACTCAGAACTAATGCTTTCAATGTTTCGAAATTTAATTTTTCGCTAGTTTTTAAATTTAGAGTAAGGCCTTTTATTTTACAAACTTCAACTGGTGCGTTTTTATTTGTTGACCAGACAAGATAGGCGTAAGTCTTGGGGCCTCCGGAAACAAATTCTACTATGTATGACCCTGGACCATAGTCAGCCAACTCGTCGGTCATTTCGCCCAAGTAGTCCCCTGTGGGGACCTTGTGCATACTCTCCCTGTGTACGTAAAGGACACTGTCTGTATCATAGTAAAGAACTTGCCTCCCTAACTTTTCTAAGTGTTCATACAATTTTAATCGAGCATGTGACGTTGTAAATGCTGCAACCACAACATTCACTGTCCTTAGGGCTTCTGCGGCTTCTTCAATATGCTGCCAGTTGACAATTAGTACTGTATCGTTAATAATTTGAGTAGTATTTACATCTATTTCAGGGTTGGACAGCAACTGAAAGTATTCAAAAGGGTCTCTTATGATTGATGTTTTTGTCTGATTTTCCCTTTGACCAAATTTACCCCAGAAAGAATTTAACATCAATTTAGCAAGGGAGCGAAGACCTCCGTTCTTTTCAATTTTGAAAGGATCAAGTCTGACACCTTCGTGCTCATAATAATTTTGAACGTACTTAGCCTTGTCCTGTTCAGTGAGGCACCAAGAGGGGTAGCCCGATGCCTCCTGTTTAATCTTGAGAAAATTTGTTAATAAAATCCGTAAAAAGACCTCCGTCTTCGTAAGTGACCACCTCGTATTCCCATAATTCGTACATTTCTAAAATGGTATACCCCTTCTCTACGGCCTTTCTCATTTTCCTGCATCGTCCATGTCCCTGTCAATGCTCTTTCTTCGATGTTATGGTTACAGTCTGTGTTTAGCATTTCTAGACCACACGTACGGCATAAAACAAACATTAATTTATTGTTCATGCGTGCTGGAAGGACGGGATGGTACAAATTTAGTGGAGGCAATACTTTACATTTCATGAGACCTTCGGCCTCCATGCCTCTTTCTCTACACTCCTTGTCCCCTACATAGATTTTTGGATGGGATAAAACATAAGGAGAAAACTTATTGACAAACGGGTACAAGGAGCAAACGTCTACATACTGAATTGTTTCCCCGTCCTCGCACTTGTGATAAGATTTTGCATTGCCTGTCCTTCCCCCGAAGAAGGCATCTCTGGGATTGAGTGGGAGTGTGCTTAGAATGGGGAGAAAAATTTAGATAATCCAATTGTTGTTCTTTCTTTAAATGATTGAATTTACACTCCCACATTTCAATTACTTCATAGTCAGATGCTCGGAGACGAGCCATTTTAGCTTTGGTTCTCTCGAACCTTAAGTGCAGGGAGTCGGAAGGGTCCTCTTTTGAGTGGTTCTTCTCTATTAAATGGAAAAACATTTTGGGCACCCATGGAAATAACAGCCCTGAAATTCATAGATTCGTTCTCCGTCAAAACCGTCTACTTTTAATCCCTCGATTTTAACTTCTCTGTCCCTCCCCGCATGCTGAATGCGGACACTACGCTGTTCTTCCTCCCAAGTAAGGCCATTGTAAAGCAATAGGCGATTGGTTATCAACCATACGGTATCCGTTCTTTGGGACTAGACCAATAGTGTTGGCTTTGAGAAAATTCCGTCTAAAAACCAAATTACAGGCGCTGGCTATGGTGACGGCTTCCATGAACGGGTCTACGTTACATTCTTTCAAAAACATGTTTCTAAACTTAATACACGCTTGCGCCAGTATCTCCACATCGGAGATACAGTACTCGACCAACTCTTTTTGAAAGTCAAAAACTACATTTTGGTTAAGTTGGTCGTTGTGCCAATTTTCAAAATCTTTGTAAGGCTTCTCAAACATGGATTCAGGGCAATAGTACTCCTTGGGTGGTATGGGGCCTACATAATTTTGGTTTGCCAAAGTGTTGAAAAGATGAGGGAAGTAACCCTTCTTCTTCTCCGGGGGGAGATCAAAGGCTTTGGGTAGTGCAGAGAGGGCCATGGGGAAATAATTTAGCGAATCGATAAATCTGACGTTATCCAGTTCCATAAGAATGACTTTAGTGCCACGCATAATTAGCTCTGGAGTGAATTTTGTTTGTTCGAGAACGTACTTTAACAGAAATTGAAAATCAAAACCCTGACCGTTATGAGCCATTACACATATATTTCTGAATTTTTTTCTCTCCTCCATTACGTAATTCATAAATTGATTCACAGGATCACTATCAAAGATCTTTGTTCGGTCTTTGCACATTTCACAAGATTTACCATTAATACATTTCCAACAAAATTGTTGAGAAACACAAAGGTTAACTTTATGAACTCTAGATTCTTCCGTTAAAATTTCATCTTGACGGGTCTCTAAATCAAAGAAAATGAAAAGAAAATCTTTGGTTTTTGGTTTGTTTGTGTCGACCCGCATGTAACATTGATGGTTTGGGGGCATGAATTCGTTACAGATTTTGCAAAAGACTTCCCCGCACACATGTTTTGACTTACGGTTGTTCAAAAACACAAGTCTTTGGCACTGTAAGCATTTTTTTACCGACTTACAACGTTCACTCTTATGAGCCGCAAAACAGATCTGATTTTTCATGGTCATGTTACAGTCAGGGCACAAAATTCCCCCATGCTCCTCTTTACAAGGCGGAGAGACTGTCTGGCACGCAGGGCAGATATTTGGACACCTATGTACACCTTTGTGGTCGTAAGGGACATGGCATGCTTCGCAGAAAAAATGGCATGAAAAGGCTGCGGTGAGGGATGTGATTACATTATAATGGCCTTCGTGATACAACAAGTTAATTTTGTACAAAGCATCGGAGTTACTACCGGAAAAATAAACATCTCGACCCTTATTATCGTAATTGTAAACTGTAATATTATACTTTTTGAGGTGGTCTTGGAATTTTGAAAGTTCGGGGATCCCAGCTCCCTGTTCAGAAATTTGGACACCGGCTTTGGTCATCAGTTTTTGGGCTCTAAAAGTTTGTCGCTTACCCTTGTCCTGCCTTATTGCTTTGAACTGAGGATCTTTTTTGGCATAGGCTTTTGCTACCACTATAGCTCGGGGTAAACACAAATTGTCCACATTTTCTATTGATACAATACCTGTTCGTGCTTTGCACTCTTCGTGATAATTATTGTACAAGCCAGGCCTTCTACTACCACCACTACCTACTGGAATATTGGTGCGGGTGCACTTAACTCTAAATGTGTCCATGGACTTAATCGAATCCGTATTACTTTGGATAAGTTTCCCAAATATATCCCAAATTACATCCCCGTGAACTTGATTTGCAGGTCTATAAGCGATATATCCGGAATCTTTGGTTTTAAAATTCAGAGAATCTAAAGTGAAGCCTAGGTAGTCATATTCGGTAGTACCGGCTTTCGCCTTTTCTACAATACTCCCAAAACCCTTTTTAATCCAATCAAGTTCGGACACTCCTTTGGGTACTGGGGTTAAACTTGAAAACTGTTTCTGACCCATATGTTCTAAACCTTCTACAGTAGGTTTCACCGGTATGCAAAACTTTTACGGGATCCATGTTGTATGTAATTAGCTCTAAAATAATACAGCAAGCAGCTTTGATAAAAGCTTTTGGAATAGGTGTTGACTGTTCAACGTCACGTCTAAGAATGACAAGAATGACAACGTTACGCGCTTAAATAAGTGTAGGAGCTGCGCATGCTCAGTAAACTTTTTTACAGTGCACTGTGGTATGATGTAATAACCGAAATAAATTACACAAAACTTGATTATAAATACGACACACAAATAAATGAACGAAATCTATGTTGGGTTTGTCACTACGATACAAACACAGTAACACAACGAATCAACTTGTTCACTTTCAGAAAAACACAATAACACTGTATTAGATTTAAAGAAGCAATAGTATAAACACTTTAAGAACACACACAGTGTAAAGGAGTTTAATGTCTGTGATCGCTAAATAAAGTACAAGCACTTAATAAACTGAAAATGTAATAAAACTCCTATAAGCTAATTTACTTTTATAAAATTACTATGACAGTAAAAAAAAGCACTTAATAAATATAAAACACACTAACACCACTGACTCACTCTAAGAAAGCGTCAATATAGCATTTAAAATTCAACCACTCGATAACATTGAGCAGTGCACTCAACACACGTCCTGTCTCTTTGACGTCCACTGAAAAACTGACGAGAGAGAAGAATGTTGCCGCTATTATAGGGAACCGACCAATGAGAGCTCTGGGACCACTTCAATAGGTTGAGATTCCATTGCAACAGTAATATATTAAAAATAATATCTGGGTAACTAGGTAGGTAGGTAGGTAGGTAGGTAAGCAATGTCTTATTTATTTTATATTAGTAATTAGCGAGGTTTTCTTGTCTTGATATCGACTATGTATACACAATGTTGTGCAATATCAAGGAACAGAGCGACATAGGTCTTACCTCTTTGACGTCCACCTCCAGACTGACGAGACAAGGAAATCTCTGCCGACTGTGTAGAACACCGACCAATCAGAGTGCTTGGCGGCTATTTTAGACCAATCAGAGACGCGCTTATTTTGGCCAATGAGGTCTCTTAAAATTGCGGTTGCAGCTGTACCGTTACTCGTCTGGGTTTTTACATGTAACCGCAAACCTCAATCATCGCATCCGGTATGATTAACTAAATTCAAAGTATACGAAGCGGTATACGTTTTTGAAAATAGACTATAAATAAGTTAAAGCTCTTTACATCACACTCGGGAGAAAAATTAAAACTTATTACACACCGAATGCAGTACCTCCTATGTAATTATTCCGACTGTATTCAGGATGGTAGATATCCCGTGCTGTACTGAAGATATTATAATAGTTATTAGTTTTAATATTGTTGTAGAAAATGAATTATCAGAGTCCGAGGATACAGGTAACCGCAAACCGCAAACTGTCCGTTACGAGCAGTGTCATGAGCCGGTGCAATGGGTAAGTCACTGTGGTCGAGATTTCATAAAGTGCTAGTATAGATTATAATATAAACATTAGTATAACGCGGTCTCGAGACGATTGGACTAATACCTCTGTATGCGTCTCTTTATAAATAAATTAAAGTAAGGGAACAGCTAGGAAACCAGAGTGAGGTATGATGGGTCTTTAGATGTCCATGTATAAGCGACATATATAATTACACACGGTAAAGCTTAAATGTTATGTATGGTACTCCGTATTAAGCTACGCTCGCTTGATATTATGAAAATGAGAGCCTGGCCGTTAGAAAGTGATGGTGGATTTAATGTGGTAAAAAGTTGGAGTGCCGTAAAGGGAGGCGTGGGTTAAGTGAAAACAAAATACTTGATTAATATGGAAACTAAATGTCTAAGCAGTAGTTGAAATAAATGTATGGTGCTTTGTTAATAATGAAATACGGTTCTTTTAATTACCGGTTAAGTCTGCTTGAGAGTTGGGTCCCGGAATGAAGTGATAGACATCCAAGTGAAAGGTAACAGAAATTAGGGTCCCGTGATGGCTTGCGTGGGATAAGAGTATATGAAGTACTTCGTAGACATTAGGTGTCCAGGTATTGAAACATATGCACGGGCATTGATCGGCAAATAGTAGTCGCTCAGAAGGTACGCCTCGTGTTATAAGCTGTTAGCTTGAGACTAGGACCTCGGGATGAGAATATCCTGTTGGGAAAGTACTCGGTAAATATTAGCATTACACTTTCAGGTAATGTATGAATATTGGTCAGTAAAATGAGAGTACCGTGTTAGGCCTGGTTTTTTTTTAATGGGGACCTCAGTATGTTAGAAATTGAACGAAATGCAAGTTTGAATCCTACGAAGGTAAGGCTAACTAAGATTGTGCGATATGCTCGGTAAATACTCGTATATGGAGATTAATACGGTAAAGGTGTTAACTATATGTGTGGGAACCAGTACAGGGTATTAATGGTGGGAAGAAAATTTTCGAATGTGACGCTACGCGTAGTGAGTGTGGAGTCGTGGAGTATGTGTAAGGGCTAAGAGACGTGATGTACGACATATTATATGGATGCCTGTTGGACTTTGTGGATACTAGTCGGTAATGTGTAGGTGGTCTAAATTGGGTATGGGTGATACCCCTGGGTAGAAGTACGGGAGGCAGTTGGAAAGTGTTGTTGTCCCGTCAGTGTGAGAGTGAGGGCCTGAAGACGCTAGGGTACACGAGAGAGATGGGAGGCTATAGGCGCATACACGCGTAAAGGTCGGGGAGTTAGAAATCATAGTATGTGCAATATCCGTAGTTAAGAGCCGAGGTATGGGAGACAATAGGAAAGTGTGAAGCCTCTGCAGGATCCGTTAGAAAAGTAGGTCTTATCATGTGCAGGAGACGGGCTATTGCAGGCCTATGTGGTACATTGGTCGGTAAAATGTAGATGATCAAAATCTGGGTATAGGCTTTATGCCTGACTAGGAGTGGAAAGTGTGGGGCCTCGGTAGGGTGCGGATGAGGGCCGAAGACGCTTGGGTACACGAGAGAGGTGGGAGGCTGTAGGCGTATACACACGTAAAGGTCAGGGAGTGAGAAATCATAGTATGTGCAATATCCGTGGTTAAGAGCCTAGGTATGGCAGACAATAGGAAAGTGTGAAGCCTCTGCAGGATCCGTTAGAAAAGTAGGTCTTAGCATGTCCAGGAGACGGGCTATTGCAGGCCTATGTGGTACATTGGTCGGTAAAATGGTAAAAATCTGGGTATAGGCTTTATGCCTGACTAGGAGTGGAAAGTGTGGGGCCTCGGCAGGGTGCGGATGAGGGCCGAAGACGCTTGGGTACACGAGAGAGGTGGGAGGCTGTAGGCGTATACACACGTAAAGGTCAGGGAGTTAGAAATCATAGTATGTGCAATATCCGTAGTTAAGAGCCGAGGTATGAGAGGTAATAGGATAGTGTGAGGTTTCTGTAGGGACCATTAGAAATACAGGTGCAGGTCTTAGCATGTCCAGGAGACGGGCGATTGCAGGCCTATGTGGTACATTGGACTGTAAAATGGTCAAAATCCGGGTATGAGCGATACGCTCGGGTAGGAGTACTGGAGGCAATCGAAAAGTGTAGGGTCTCGGCAGGGTGAAAGCACACGGTTAAAATTTTGTATGTCTACATTCAGGATAAGAGGTAGGCGGTCAGAGTACCGATTTGGGTATAAGTTGGAACCCTGTGAGGGACTGTTCAGGTGTGGGTCTGTAAGAGACGGGGGGTTATAGATGGGCGGCTAGGTCCTGGAGTGGAGTGTTATAAATAACAGTGTGGGCAATATATGTGATTAAGAACCCTAAGTATTGGAGGCATTTGAAATGTTTGGGCAGGGGCCGTTAGAAATGTGGGTGCGGTTTTTCATGCACTCCGGTACTCGAAAAGATGGGTGACGGAATATGTCGTGCATGGCCGGTAAAGGTTAGGCGGTCAAAATCCGGGTATGGGCGTTACGCCAGGCTCCGAGTACGGGGGGTAGTAGGATAGTGTTGGACTCCGGTAGGAGCCATCAGATACGCGGGTGCGGATGTTAAGACTCTCAGGTACTCATAAAGGTGAGTGTCAATAGGCTTCGACACGGGACCTGTGGCCGGGTGGTTAAGCATTACAGAAAGTCAGAGGTGTGTGATAAACAGGAAGTCTAGGTTGAGATAAGTCGCCGGAAACAGGAAGTCTGTGGTTAGGAAACACCGAAATGTATCTCCCATAAGAGACAATGCTAAAATATCGCCATAAGAGCCCATGTTAAAATAACTCCATAAGAGCCCATGTTGGGGCTAGATCCGCGCAAGGTCTACTTACTTTTATGTATTACTTTGTTGAAATTCAAAATTTTAGAGAAAATAGGTTTTGAGATGTAGTCATACTTTGGTTAAAGTTTGTTATTGACATAATATAATAACATCATATAAACAAACACAATGGTAGTGAAAATCTTTTATTATTATCTTAGCATTAGTGGAGCTTATCACTGAAAGAAATGGGAAATTTTAATTTTCGTCTGTCTTTCTGTCCGTAAGATATCTTTAAAACGAACTGATCTATTGACATTTTTTTTAAATTGTAATTTTTCTTAAAACGTTTCTATATAGGCATCATAGTTTGGTAATGTTGCGTCACTCGTGTTGGCTGAGAAATTTTGAACAATAATATGTTTGTCTTACAGGTGACCATGATGACAACGAGAAAATCGCAGAATAAATATATTTGTAAATAAACCGATTGCAATGATAAGAAATGTTAACGTGTGACACAGTTACACATGTAGCTATGGATTTGACATTTTTTTTTCTCAGTTAATATAATTATGTTTTAAAGTAACAGCTAGTACAATGAATGTTCTACGTGAATTATGGAATTTTTTATATTTTCTGTTTATTTAATGCAATAAACAATAAATGTGATGCATACATTAAAAGATTATAAAAAAATAAATTAGATAAAACACTGGTTTTGGTTAAAATCTATTTAAATTGTGTCGCGTAACATGCTTCGATATGGTGGAAAGCAAAATTTCAAGTTTAAAGATCATTTTATTCTTGAGGCGGATGGACATAATCATACAGAAAAGACATGTTTACTTCCCCCCCAATGGTGAACAAAAGAGAAATTGTGCCATTGAAAATAAGTCTTGCCTCTAAAGAAATTTTCATATTACAGAAGTCATATGACTATACTAAATTTTGTTTACAAAATTAAAATTTTTATACTATAATTACTCATAATCCACCTTAAATATATTTACTAACGAACATAGTATGAACATGTATATCAAATATAAAGGCACGTGATTTTTCGTGCTTCACATAAATTCCACCCGATAATATGCCAGCATTATTTTTTCCTTATTATATTTTTATGTATTGATTATCTCCCTACCTGATGAAGAGAATAGATTTCTATCCTCAAAACGTTGGGTTGTACATTTTGTAACTTACAACAACTTACTGTCAGGTGTCCAAAATGCTATTATCCTTTCAAACCTTTCGTTATGTGGAAGGTGTTTTAAGCATTGTGTTTCATATTTTGTAAAAAATTCTATAACTTTAAGAAAACATATTAAAGTGTAAACGCTTTATTTTCAAAAATTGTGTTTTCTATAAGTTTGACATTGGCCACTCAAACACTCTTAATGATCAATAATGATCCAATCGCCTGATCTTGCAAGTTAATAATACAACTCAAGAACACAATTTTTATACGTACCCTCAAGAAAGCTGGGAAGAAAGCCGGTGAAATTTATTGATGAATCTTTTGTCTCTCGTTGTTTCTAAAGTTCCCTGTGACACAACAAAGGATATTGTGCTCCTCTTGTTAATGAACCTTATACAAGCACTCAATGATTACACTAGTTTTAATTTAGATAATTCTTTACAGTAAACTGTAAAAGTTTTATTATTAATTTATACGGTTCCAGAACAAGCCATCTAAGGGCTCTGTGATGTAGTGGTAACATGGTCGCCCGGCGAGTGAGAAACCCGAGTTCGAGTACCCGGCGGAGAAAGTACTTTTGCAATTCAATGTACGATGTTCATAACATTAAAAAAATCAAAAATTGGGGACTGTTGAAAACTGTGGAAGGTAGTTTCAACTTTCATTACCTCTTATGTCAATTCATATGCTCAACCATTATTGTAATAAGTCAAACATTTGTAATAGATTGTAAATAAATATTAATGCCATTTGGGAGTAACAGGAGTAGTAGTCAAAATCGAAATTATATATCATCAGACAAATATCATAGGAAAGATCTTAATGATCATTGTGATCTACACTGGTTACCTTTTTTTAGTCTAGACTGCTAATCATTGAGAAGGGATTTATAACAGAACATGTGTTAAACTTACAGTCACATAGCTCACGGAACACATTGAATATTAAGTGAATATCAACTCAAAGGCTACTTAATATTAAAACCTGTTTCCTGTCTTCAGCGTAAAAATGGCAGCAGCAACCACGCTTCGACTGGTGAGGTACCTATTTAAACAGTAATCAAATCCGTACCATTGATAGAAATTGTTCTTAGTACATTTCCCTGCTTCCAGAAGAGATCTATTCTGATTTAAGTTTATGTACAGGTCCTGTTTGTGATATATTTTCAACAATTTTAAATGGAATTTAAGTTAAATCTGGATGACAATACAATCATGCAGGACAATTGGTCTATACCGGTTTCTTTCTAGAAATAAAACAACAATGACCAAATTAGTAATCTAACTCAGGTAACTAAACATTACTTATTAGGGGTAGAAATATTAAACTATAGTGATTTAATAACATTATTAAACATTAAAATCAACAACTAAGTTCCTGATAAACTCTGTTTATCAAACCATCCATCCCAGATGCAGACCAGTAACTACATATAATGTGATTATGCAGTAATTTAAATATAACTACTAAATTTAAACTAGAGCATTCTTTTAACTTGCGATAAAACTTAGAGCTTTGAAATGAAACTGTAAAAGTTGACAATTGTCCTTCAATATTTACACAAGCAAAGTTCTCTTCCAAGAATGTGATATTATACAATTCTGACGTTGTACGGCAAGATTCTTGTTGACAAAGGCTCTTGACAAAGTATAATTTGGTGGACAAGATGGAGTTCCCACAGAAAATTGCAGATCTTGTTATAGTTTGGCATTTCTCCAGTGTAACTTTAACACACTTACTTTTGTCGTACTTAATCAAACATCGATAAGTTAAATTTGATCCAAAGTTCTTTGGAAACCATAGTTTCTAAATTTGTCCTTCCTAATGTGTTTTAAGTAAATTAAAGGATTCGTTATCAAACTTTTTTAAATTAATTTAATTTTTTGTTATGAAAAGTGTTCAAATTGCGTGTGTAAAAAATTGATAAAACTTCATTGTTCTTAAAGTGGTGAAATCGAGTATGGGGTTTGGAATAAATGTTCAAATTAAAATTCAGACCTAATAAAAATAACTTTCTGGAATAAAGAAAAGTAGAAACGATCTTTTAATCACTCCGCGTGAAACTACAGGCGTCTAACATAGGAAGTATAAGTAGTTTTTATTAGTACTATAATGTACTGGAATCATCATACATAATCTGACGTCTCTTTTTATTTGCAAGGGATTCATCCTCTACCATTCTGTGCCTCTAGTCAAGGTAGTGCAGGTCAATGCATCTCCAGCATTATGCATTATGACTCCAGCACATTATAGTCTCATTGTTCATAATGCACTGATACCTGCTACCTGGACTGGAGGCACAGTATGTTAAAGTGTACGGAATATATGGGGTAAATAGCGAATTGCATGGTAAATGTAACTGCTTATACAAATAACAATAAGAAATTGTAGGCAAAGTTATGTGTTTTATTCCTGGCCTCTATTTCTAGGTATATAAAGCCTGTTTGTTGTGGTCCTAAATAATTTGTAGAATTGTTGTCAATAATGATGTAATAGAAGCTGACCAATAACTAGAGTGCGACGTTTGTTTCCTTGTTGTGGGAGTTTTATGTTAATCATTGTTAATGTGGTGCACAACTGAACATACATATTTTACTTATAAGTACTTATGTTACTGTATAAGTACTGTTTACTGTATAATAGAGTAAAACACACGTTATTGGGAACATGATCTAGTAGAGGCACTTAACGTAAATATATTACATTTATTTTTATGTAACATCATAATGATCTATCGATTTTATATTTGTATTGCATACTTGTTCTAAAGGGAGCGGGGATCAGGGATCTGAAAATTATTGCTGAGCGTTAGTGCATATTTTTTACATTGGTGTTTTTTTGGGTAATCATGATGACAGTAAGGAAATATCAGAATAAATAAATTCGTAAACAAACTGATTATAACTATATGAGATTTAAAAATGTGACACTTTTTCATACAGTAAAAAAGAAACAATAAAGTGAAAAGTCAAAACTCGTTAAAAATATTTGATTTCATCACACTTTTGTGTTATCGCGTACCCTTTCTATGTCACAGGAACTTTTATTACCTGAACATTGCTATGAAACCTATCTTAATGAACAAATATGTGAATGTATCATGAAGGAGGTAAGATATCTCGAGTAAGATTTTATCTGTAGACTTTAAAATTCGCAAGAAACTCTATTTATACGTAGACAAGAATGATCTAGGATAGTGCATATCAAACCATGGAGTTTGGCTGAGCGTTATTAAAGCCTATCACATAGTAGGCTGACATAATTTCTCTGTTGTCTGTTGGGGGATGTAACAATATCTATTGTGCATGATTGTATGTATATCTGTCCGTAGGCCATCTCGAGAATGAAATAAGCTACATATCGTATAATATAGTATCAACACACATATATGTATTACAAATTTCACATGCAACCTCAGTAAATCCTGTCACGTGACACGTGGTGTGGCGTACCCCTATCTTGTAGTGTGTAGGCGTAGGCACATTCACACATGATAGACATGCTCTATCATTACACTAAATCTCATTAAATTTCACCTCTGTAGCTAAATTTTTTCTCAATATATCCTAACAAAAAAATTACAGACAGAAGAGAAATTTCACCAGCCTTCTGGTAAATGTCAAAGTATGCACACTTTAACCCTTTCCGGGCCGGGTGGCAATATATTGCCGCCATAGATCGCGTCTGAAGAGTGCCAGGCGGCAAAATATTACCGTCGGTGACATACACGAAAAACGCCAGGCGGCAATATATAGTCTCCTTGGTATTCGTCGTTTTATTAAATAAATACGACGTCAAATGATTAAAGTTTTATGTTTTTTTTATTCCCTGGTATATTTGTAGATAATTAATATGAATATCATTTTTATTTTGGAGGTCTATGCATTTTTATTTCGTATTTGCCACGTGACATTATCAGCTGACTCGATCTTTTATTGTTAATTCTTTATGCTTGAGTGTAATCGTACTATTGTATGCTGGATTCTTCTTCATTATTTTATTTTTTAGTTATATTAGTAGTGTTAGATGTTACATGCTTAGGTATTGTTTTTAATAGTTACAATGACTGACAATTTGAGATCTCACGGGAGTGAAATTGTAAATAGCACATTTGTAAATGGAAAAAGTGTAAATAAATTTCAAATAAAATTGTGTAAATATTTCTTGGTAAATAGTGTTTTTTAACTGTACCTATTCAAACTGTTTATGGATCCTACAATCCATAATGTGAATATTTATTTTAAGTTTCTTGCAATGTAAGAGTCAGTTGCTTTAACACTTATAAAATGTTGCGAAGTACAATTATGCGTATTGATTCAAAATGTGTCATTTATTTATGAGAGAAATAACACTACATTTTGTAAGGTTGTTCCTTTCTAAATGCAAAATATAATAAAATAGCTTCCCACGTTAAATTATTTTTCCTTTTTTAGTTATTTGCAAAAAAAATAAAAAATGTTTATGTAATCTATTAAAACATTATTTTCAAATTACTTAAAACTACATCTATATATTTTTTTGTTGATAGTATATATCTATACGAGTAATTTTGGTGCAACTTTTAGGTCATTCTATAATTTTTATGAAAACTTATAAATTTTAATCTAAGAGACTGCAAAATCGCCAATTTTAGCCTGGAACTTTTGAATAGTCACAAGGGATTATGAGATGTGAAAAAATTTTGCAACATCTCATATTTGGTCCTGGCTCTGAAAGGATTAAAGACTACTAGCTTACAGCGTAGACCTGTGATCAGATAGACTTCTACACGCTTTACCAAATAGCATAGAGAGCTCATCATCATAAAATTAGATTTTTTCTATGTATAAATGTAATTTCACCAGAAATTAAAGCATACAGGTAATGGTTTTAGATATCGTGCGGAGAAAAAGTCTGACAGACAGACAGTACATAAGTTATAACAGCTTACTGAGTTATAACGTCTAGCTAACGCTAAACTAATTGTTCATTTTAATTTAATGATGCCTTCCTTTTAATGCAAAAATAAAAATGTAATGGTTAATGCACAAAACGAAACAAATTATTTAAATCAGTGTACGCTGGAGGACTGTGTTGCTGTTGGGACGAGGTTGAACAAACTTAGGTTTTTATTTCGTCATCTGTCTGTTTACAGTTCTTAGTACATGTTGACACTCCGAATTTTACCCTTTTTACACTTCTTTGTTGATTTTCACCCATGATTTGACCATGAAGTCATATAATATTAATCTATAGAAAAAACGCTCCAATAAGTATGGAATTTTATATTTTTTTCCAAATTAATTATTTGATTCCAATAAGAAGAAGCTATGAAGTTATATTAATTTTAGTTAGTATAATGTTTAAAACAGTCTGTTGGTAGAATAAAAAGATCTACTGGAATAGTTTTTAGTAATATTTTGGATCTTTATAATAAAATAAACAATCAATGCGATTCACTTAATTATGTAAGTTTTATGTTTAAAATGAAATAAAACACTTGGTTAAGTTAAAGTTAATTTAACTTCTCTATAATTGTTTAAGTGTCGCACAACAGGTTTTGCTGAGGCTGCAAGAATTTTTGAGTTCACAAATAGTTTTATTTCTTAAAACGGACAGGCAGACAATCATAATGAAAGTAAATATTTACGCCCCTTCGGCAAAGAAAAAAGAAAACGTCCCACACTACTGAATGGATTCAAAGGCGCTCAAGTAATTTACTAATTTAGATTTCATTTTTGTCCATATATAAAAAAGGTTTAATAGAAAATTAAATCTTACAGATGAAATATTACTAATTAGTTATACGGATAGTTAGAAGATACATGTACTACTGTGTCATACGACTATCTTCAGTTTCATCACAAATTTATTATTCTATAATTTTCACAGCCAAATCCCATAGACTGACATGGCTATGAAACTCAATATAATGGAGCCTCATGCACAGTTTCAAGTCTATTAGTCAGTTCGTTTTCAGAATCTCATTCGGACAGACAGACAGACAGACACATATAACATGTTTGCATCCCACTAGAGACAGGTTTAATTAACGGTCTCTTTAGAGTTCTTACAATGAAAAAGAATAAAATAATGTCAACGTTTTATTTAGCAGATTTAGTTGATATTCTTAAAAGATTTCTGTATAGATAATGAAGACATATTAGAGTCTAAACATCTTATTTTGAATTTTCTATAGTTTTGGAATTTGCCATTTAATTATTCAAAACACACGGACACGATGAGAGTCACAACATTTCTTAAGGTCAAAAATGATTTAATTGATTGATCTTGCAAGTTAACTAGAAACACTCAAGAACAAAATTTATACACATGCAGGAAAGCTGGGAAGACAGCCGGTGAAATTTATTGATGAAGCTTTTGTCTCTCGTTGTTCCAAAGTTCCCTGTGAGACAACAAAGGATATTGTGCTCCTCCTGTTAATGAACCTTACAAAAGAGCTCGATGATTGCAAGGAGTTTTCATTCTGAGTATTCTTTACGGTAAACTGGTGAATTTTAATTATTAATTAACACGCTCACAGAAACAAAGAAGTTAACAATCAGTATCAGATTGACGTTAGATCTGATAATAGATACTGTGGCGATTGATAGTGAAAGTCATATTTGACATACACGTGCGTTAGTTTAAAGCAATTTAAAGGTAAAACAATGAATAACCTTATTTGAACCTAGTTCATGATGGTAAGTAGGTTTATAAATAAACAGAGTGTAAAAAATTCTGTACACTAATCTATAGTATTAATCCAAGGACCAAGAGGAACTAAATCCAAACGCAACCGATGGGTTGTTCCTTTTACCGTTTGTCTGTATGTTTTCTTACTTTTTATTTTCTATTAAAAAAAGTGCAACATAAAACAATAAAAAAATTGCAAAAATTATTTTTATTGTACTCTTAATTCAAGAGAAAGATTTACACTATATTATGAAAAAAAATTCAAGATAGTGGTTAGTTAATATGTTTAAAGCTGCATACCGTACAAGTAATCAGCTTACTACACTTTTTAAGATGAGAAAGTTTTTAAAATATAATTAAAAACATTGTACAACCTAGATCATAAGAAAATGTCAGTAAAGAATGTAGATATACGCTTTTAACGGTCATAACGATAAAATGCTAACAGTTTGCATATTTAAAGCACAATGTAAATAGAAGGAAACACGATTTTCCGGACATTTGCCATTGTTTAATGATATAAAAATTCAGTAAACACTACGTTTCGAGATCTGCAATCTGATCTCTTCTTCAGGTAAATAACTAACCTAACACATAATTACAAACTAGGTAAAAATAAACAAATCATACCAGAGCGTTGTGACACGCGTACGTTAGTAATCACAACCACCATGTTGTGTGTCAACTTCACTAACTCTTACACATGAACTAAAAAAACAACAAAACACATCACTAATTAATTATTAACTACAGAATACAGGTTACAATAGATCTGCAGTCACTGACCAAACCACCTACGACCTACGATTCGTTACCACCTACTTATTTATAGAACTTATTAAGTGTGATGATTAATCCCTGTAGTATGTTTCAATTGTAAGTAGGCATACATCGGATACATACTTTTTTAATTTTTTTTTTAAATTAAGGTTTATGGTAATTGTTTATGGATATATACATTCGATAGACTGAGAAGTCTATTAAGTTCAAAAAGCATTGAATTACCCTGATATAAGGGAGTAACCATTACTAAGTTCATGCAACAACTCAAAATAATTGTTTATAATAGATTTGCGTTATAACAGTTTTGCAGCCTGTGCCCTGGGCTAGAAATAGAGTGTTGAAGAAAGTTAGTGTTCATTTCTCATTTAAATAACAGTAAAATGCTATATCACGATCTCAAGTGAGACAGCCTGTTTGGGGTTTATCCTACAAAGACCATTTTAATTAATACCTGTTGAAATATGGAGAAATAATCTTAACAGTTAGTTTATTATAGAAATTTTACGACACACTCTGAACATTTTTATCTTGATTAAACTACTTTCACTGTATCACTGTATACTTAATAATTTCTAAAATTTCAATCTATACAAATATTTCAGCCTAATTTGACGAATGAAGTTTAGCTGAAAGTGTCAACAGCTGTTCAGTGTTAGTTGAATTTAGATTGTGAATCATAAGTATTAAATTTGGGAACCATCATATTTGGGATGGTTAATTTGTATACGTTATTATCCTATTGGCTAAATATCGTTTCTCTGTTAGTCACATACGCTATAGTGTTGAGTGCCTGGGATGACTGGAGGGGTGCTACTCAACTTTCAACATTTACATAACTCAAAAAAACTTAAAAAGTAGATAACAGGACTTCTTCCTTTAAAGTTATGAATTGAAAGTACTTTGCTATCGTAATGTCCGACTTAGCGAAAATAGACAGGAGGTCTCGGAAAGCGCGCCCTCCCAAACTCGGAGCAAAGCAAAAAAAAAAAAAAAAAAAAAAACAATCACATGCCACTAGTGGGAAGAGACAAAAAGCGAGACAAGATTTCGAGTTACATGATATAATTAGTAGGTGGCAAACATTTCCATGCAAAATCCAATTATGCAGCACCACGGTGCACCGCGTAACTTACAAACTAAATAACAATAGATAAAATTCCAATATAGACAATAACATAATAAATAGAAATAATAACATAATAAATAAATAATATAATATAATATAGAAATTTGATATATAAATAACAATTTCAGGTACGGCAGTAGTAAATCTAAAAATTTTTAAACAGGTAATTTTTTTATGAACTGAGGGGGAGGGAAAAGGTTGTAGAATTTTCTAGGCCCCACTAAATTTTAAAAAGTAATTTGGTTTCAAGTTTGTAGCCGAAAATAAAAAAAAAAATATTTAAAGGCCAATTTTCGAAGGGAGGCGGGGGTCTTAGTTGCCTCCACGAATCCGAATTAAAGATGAAATCCTCCCCTTCAGTTCATGTAACTAATACTAAATAAACACAGGCTAATGATACTGGCCCTCCTCCAGATCTAACATCTGGCAGCGCTCCATACAAGCCAATCCACTCTCAAGTGGTATAAGAAGAAGAAAAAAAAAACATTTTTTGATCCAACCTTGTTCAAGATGACTACAGGCCGCTCCGGTTGGATGCCGGTACAGTAGCGCTGGCAGGGCGCGGGCATTCGCCATTTTAGTTTCAGTATTGTTACCATTGGGCAGACTCGCCGCACCAGTCTGTTGGACGGCACTCACGGGGACCCTATAGAATCCTAACATAACCAGTAGATATTTAGAAAAATGTTATTGCAACATGAGAAATAATAAAAACCTTAATTATGTTTGCCACAAAGTATATATAAAATATTTAAATTTAACAACTAAAAAATAACCATCTGTAACTAAACATTACCTTTTAAGTATCAAAGACTATTTCCTAAAAATAACTCAAGACACCAAGTATTATAAAATACACTACTTGGTGACAAAATTAAATATTATGTACAAAACAAATTTTCAAATATATAAACATTTACTTATAGGCTAGAACAGCCATACTAAATTATTCAGCGTGATTACATTTACTTGTAACAATAATTCTACTGGATTTTAATCATTCTATTATAATATTTATAATAATATACATTCTATTATTAAATATTAATTGTAAGGTAGGCCTAATAATAATTATATAATTTACAAATAATAACAGAACATTATTTCCCAGATAATCAATAATTAAATTATAATCCGTTCACGCTACTATAAGGCAATTAAATAATTAACCAATAAATGAATGAAAATCATTAATGTTGCCACCCAATTTTTGCCACGCAACACAACACACGAGGTAACGAAATTAGCAAAGTCTGTTACCGTCTCGCTTACACTAAATTAAAACAAGGTGATTACATAAATATAATAAAATTTCCGTTCGCCGAACGGATCGATTAGAAAGCTCGGCGCAAAAATATAAAAACTTAACTGGCATAGTTAAAAAAATTAACAAATTTAGAACGTACGATAGACGAGGAAAGAACACTTTGCGACTACGAACACACGTACACGAGGAACACAAGTTACAAAATAATATATAAACTACTAATAACTATGGTCGGTAAACTAGTCAAGGTCAACCAGCTGACCTCGACCAATCAGTCCGGCAGAAAATCAATACTTGATGGAAAAAAAATAAAAAAAACACAAAACGTTCAAACTGAGCCTCGTAATTTGTCATAAAAATATATCCCTACGTTTTCAATTAAAACTTCTAACCTCTTTTTAAGTGTAAAAAACCCCTAATACACAAGTATATTACATTACACTTGTAAAAAGAACTTACAACTAAAACATGCGGGAAATGAAACAACGAGATATATATATATATATATATATATATTATATATATATATAGTATAAAAAAACACTAAAGCAATACCTGACTGGTAGATCATCGCGCAGTTCAGACTGGTAAGGAACGAACCCAAGTGATGGCACTGCACAGAAACAAGAGCACAGAACAACACTTGTCTCACACACATTAGGGGATGTGGGACGACTGGGGAGAACGAAACTAAGTGATGACAATACTCAGAACTGAGAGCACAGACAACAGGGAAGGCGGTGAAGATTGGGGAATAAAACCAATTAATTACTGAAATATATTGTTACATAGCAACAGGACGCAGTGAAACCTTGTGCCATTGTTGCCGATTTGTGCAAAGAGGTTGGGGGCCCGCCTGAACGTTTTGTAGAGTACCTTGGACGTTATTATACACTGTAAAATGATGGTTTACCCACTATAAATTACACAACAAGAACTTTTGGAAAACTTGGGATATTTTCAATATTGAACAAGATGTATATAAATACAGGAATACATTCAGAACAGTTTTTATTTCTTACAATATATTTTTAAAGAGGTCGAAGTTCTGGCGGCCATCTTAATTTCAGTCACTTAATAAGAATAATCAAACCTCATAACTCTTTAACAATTTTATTTGGTAGGACGTTAGAATAATGGATATTGCTAAATTTTAAATGTATAGTTAATAAAAACTTTAAACACCATTAGACTTATAGATGTTTGTTAATTGTATTCAGAAATATATACATAAAATACGTTGTAATTCATTGTTTTCCATTACTAAAAGAGTTCGCATGAAAATAAATAAAAAAAGTGTGAATGTTTAGTAATTATATCTTTAAATATAAGGACAGCTTTGAAAACGCTACGATAAAAAATGAGGTTGTAAAATTGGATGAGGTAACATTGTCATTATACAGGGAACTCAAAGTGGTGATTCACTACAGCTGGTTTAAGCACTTTTAAATACGAAGGAAAAATTTAGTAAATGAAACTATGTAACAAATAATTAACAAGCTTTGTCTATCACCAGTACGAGCTTTTATACAGGATTAAACACTGCTAAACAGTTTAGAGGATTATTTGGTTATCCCAACAACAACACATGTGAATTATTAATAATTTATTTACTCGAATTTTTCATACTTCTAACGTCTTGTGATCTTAAAGATCGATCCGTCAGCAAAGATTTACCTCCCCCGAGGTGCAGAGGGGGACGTTATGCAACAACCTTGTCACCTTCAGGGCCACTTGACAACTTATCTCCATATTGTGATAAACTTTTGCAGTCAACACCTTGAGTATCACATTTTGTCTACTCCATGGATGGTAAACTTTCACTAGTGAAAGACGTTATCCGCGTTAGTTAAATTACACTATTTCTGAAGCAGATTGTAATTTCTAGATCCAAATTAATTTATCAGCCAGTATTCCTAAGTGGTACGAGTTCACGAACTAAAGTTTGAAAATATTTGGAAGGGATATTTTATCTTGTAAAGATTTTTTTAATTGAACTACATTGTTGCGAAATGTTTGAAACTGCGGTAATTATAATTTTATAAACTATCTATTAATGACCCAGTGCTCGAAAACGGAGCACTTAAAGTTGTTTTATAAAATTAAAATTACGAAAATGTAATAAACCACAAAACACCACATTACATTTATAAACATTTCCCCTTTATGAAGCAAGCATATAGATTACCTTCAATCACATAATATAAATATTTTGACTAAAAATTTGCTTTAGTTAAATACATAGTAATAAACTTGGTCGATGTGCTGGTAATTCTAGTTATGCCAACACTTATCATCAGCAATATAATGATGCTATATTCAATCAATTATAGAAAATCAAGGTTAAAATAACGAAATCGAGAAAACTATTTCTAAAAATAGCTTCAGCAGGACACTTTATTAAATACATTTGTTTCGTTATATGTAAAATGGTGCAAAACTTGTACAATTTATTTTAATGCATCTATGCATCATGCAAGTATTGACTTAAAGTACATAGTATTGTGAAAAATGATAGTAAATTCTATGTGAAATAATAGTTTCTACAATAGAACATATCTTAAAATACTCCTAAAATGCTCTTGTTCTTTTAATGAACAAGTACTTAAAGATATTTTGTTTGCTACCTATTGGCTTCCATGAAACGATACTTGACGTCTCGAGTATAATACATCCGCTATTTTGAGTCAGTTGAAAACACCTTTGTTGTGTTAGTAGCTTTTTCTACAACTACGTTTTCTTACATTTCGTTAGAGAGTTTCGCATACACAGATATCATTATGTGTCTCTAACGATACCTATAACATGGGACCAGTAATGACCGTCAGGAATATTGCAGATCGGGTTATATAAAAAGCTCCTTAGTTTTTAGATTAATATCGCATGTGGTGAATTTCCTGTTCACACACTCTTGGAAACTTTGCTAGGGTGAATAAAATTCTTAAACATGAGAATGCAGAGTTACCTTAAATCGATGGATGTTAAACCGAAACTGCCAATAATACACATACGCCTTCACAGTTGATTTCATGGGGGCGGAGTCGTATTCGCTGAAGCTAAAAAAATTTTATCATATACAAATCACCAACAACTTATTAATATGACATCTTTCACGAGCTGCCAGCTTTTTGACAATCTAACGATGTCTTCTTCATTGGAATTTGTTCTTCTCCCATTATTGCTCCCATTATTCTTTATAATAGGTGGAATGTTTACAAGCATTTTTGTTTTGCATGTTTGGTTTTGTATCGGTTCGATAAGACGGATATACCCACATATTGAAGTTTCGTGTGCTTAATCTGTTCACTTACTCAAGTAGATGTCGAGTGTAGATGTACTATTTTGTTTCACGAGTGTAGAATGAGCCCAATACACGAAGTTCCATGGAGAAACGCGCTTTAACTGGTCTCAAAAAGTTCAATGTTCTAACCGGCTTCAATAAACTTTAAATATTAATGTTTTGTAATATTTTACCTATTTTATCAGTAATTCCTTGGATGTATTGAAGATATGCCTGTTTTGGACGTTATTAATTTTGATGTAGATCTTGGATATATTACGCAACATTTTAGAAAGTTCTAAAGACATTATGGACAGAGGAAACGTGATTTCTATCCTCTCTTTAGCGTGCAGTAAAAATAAAAGTTAAATATTATTTTCCTTTTTATACTTAACTCATGTAGCAGTTTTTCAGACGCATACAATAAGAAAGGAGTGTGTAAACAGGTTATGCACAAGCACGCTCCTACGAAATTTTAGTTATAAACAATACAAAACGAACAGTTTGCCATTTGGAAAATTAATTAATTTATTTTTATACAAATTATGAAATGTTTAATAGTAAATTATATTGTAAAGTTCACAGCTTATCAAAAGCAGAACACACGAGCCTCGGAAGAAGAAAGTGTTCATGTTGTGCAGATAAAACGCTCGGATGCCTGATGTAATTAAAGTTGTTGTTGCGAAGGTAAGAGTTTGGCAAACACTTAATTGTTCGCTTCCAGCCTTCTACGGAGCATCATTATTTAGAGCGAACGAGATTTGGCTACTGCAATAGCAAAGTTTTCTTGTGCCAAAGTTTACTTTTACACGAGCAATTCTTGTCAGTACAACTCACTTTAAGTGGTATTTTAAGCGTCATGTTTTTGATTTATATTTGTAAAGATTTTTGTTTCAATCAACTTAACCAACTTATGTTATATATATATTTAATTACCATATAATTGATTTATGGCACCGTGTAATGACCATAACTTAATATGAACTGATACATTAAATAATAAACTTATATTTAATAATTTATTTGTTTTATAAATATTTCATCATCCTTGTAAAAGGTTAACATATGTTTATATGAACCTTTTTCATTATTTTTACGAGAGGAAAACACCTGAGTAGTTTGTAGCGTTTACTCGTGGTTACACCCCGAATAGTTCTATAAATTCCTAAAAAAGGTATTTTAATATAATATTTTAATAACACGAGTTCTCCCTATTCAACAACAATACGAATTTTACCGTTTTTATACACCAATTAGTAGAAATAAACAGTGATTTTGAAGCTTAAATTTTGGTGTCAAAATTAATTTTTTTCCGGAATTATCCGGAGGTTGTGTAGCGGCGGTCTACTATATTTTAAATATCCATTTTCGGACACATTACAAGCGTAATACTCAAAATGAGATAATTAGCACAGGTTTTTACTCATTATTCCGGTTTATGATCACAGAAACACTTTGTGATTGACTCAGTGTTAGTTAAGCTCTCGACTCATCCTAGAACTCAGAGCCGTGATTTTTGAGGGAGATTTTACGACTAGATCTGAGATTTCGTCCCATAAGTTGTAGAAGTAAACGGCTACACAAAAATAACACCTACGGTAAACAAGCAGATTTGCATTGTTGAATTCAACAGTTACTTAATGATAACCGAAAATGTTAATCCTGTTGATTAAACTGGTGGCTGATTATTTGTCTTCTAAACGGACTCGGATATTGTGTTGTTTCCGTTGTATCATCAATCTAATACTCATCAATATATGGGGACTTGATGTATTGATCGAGATACATGTGGGGACTATCCAAATAAGAAGTGTCTTTTTTAATTACTAACAAAAACGTTTAGTGATAGGAATTGGTTAAGAATCACCATTTTAAGTATACGTGTCTAACCAGTGATAGTAAACATTAAAAAGGTTCAAGCAAATTCCCTCGTTACCGGAAGCTTTATTCTTGTGTTTTCGGATCTGATTCGACAGACGCGAATCAATGTTGTCCCTCCCAAAGCTGCCAAGAGATAAAATAGCTCCCTCGTTGCTGGATAAAGTACTCTCGTGTTTTTGATTTCTTGAGTTCACAGCGACATCAATTTGTGTCCCTCCCAAAGCTGCAAGTAGATAAAAATAGCTCCTCATTACCGAAAGTACTCTCGTGGATTTTGAGTCTGATTCACAGCGAGTATCAGGTGTTTTTGTCTACCTCCCAAAGCTGCAAGAGATCATAAAATAAGTTCTCCTCCGTTATCCAGGAAGTACTCTCGTGTTTTTGAATCTGATTTCACAGCGAATCAATGTTGTTCCCTCTCCAAAATTCTTCATGTCATAAAATAGCTCCCTCGTTACCGGAAGTACTCTCGTGTTTTTGATCAGATTTCACAGGGTAATCAGAATTTTGTCCTTCCCAAAGCTTGCAAGAGATAAAATAGCTCCCTCGTTACCGGAATGTACTCTCGTGGTTTTTTTGATTCTGATTCACAAGCTGAATCAGTGTTGTCCCTCCGCCAAAGCTTGCCAAAGAGATAAAAATAGCTCTCTCCGTTACTCAGGATAGTACCTCTCGTTCTTTTTGATCTGAATTCACAGCCGCAATCAATGTTGTCCCTCCCAAAATCTTCAAGTAATAAAATAGCTCCTACTCGCTAACCGGAAGTACTCTCGTTGGCTTGTTTCTTTGACCATGATTCACAGGGAAATTCAATTTTGTCCTCTCCCAAAAGCTGACAAGAGATAAAATATCCGCTCTCCTCGTTACCCGGAAGTTACTGCTCGTTGTTTGTTTGATCTGATTTCCACAGCGAATCAATTTTTGTTCCTTCCAAGCTGCAAGTGATAAAATAGCTCCTGACGGTGCTGTTTAATTATATACGAAAAAGTTTACTGTTGAAATTATCAAAAATTATAAGCGTACGTTTTCAGGCGGATGCTAATTTTGCAAATACATTAAATATTCCTTTAAAAACCTCTAATGTAATCTAGTTATGTTATTTATCTAGTACTAATATAAGGGTTTTTATAATCTAAATTAATACATATACTGAACTAATAAATATAGTCTTATACAATCTGAGAAAGTTTAGTTTTTATTTTAATAAACTTTATGTGTAA
>NW_025781307.1:0-43444 GCF_021130785.1 Homalodisca vitripennis | reverse complement strand
AGGGAAAACCAAAGGCTTTACCGAATGAGTAGTTAGGCCAGGATTGTAGGGCTTTATTCCGCCGGAAGTATTACCCTGTTTTCCCTGGTTAAAGTGTGGCGAGATGATATTGAATAAAAACCCCCCCCTTAATAAATGCCGAAGAGAAACCTTGCTTTTAAGAATTAGTATAGTTTAGAATGATTTGTTTAAAGTTTCCCTAAAGGTCTTCTGGTCTGGTTTTCTGGTGTTTTTAAAAAGGTGGGTGAAAAGTGAAGAGATTTTAACTTGTTTACGTACCTAAAGTTTTTTTAATGCCCTCAGGAATATCCAAAGAATATTGATTTTCCCTTTGTGAGACTTCACTTATACACAATAATTGTATATGCACGTTTACGGAAGCATCCTCCTATAATATTCTGGGGAAAATTTTATCTTTTGGGTTCAAGGCAGACAGAAACTTGTATTTAAATACCCTTTGGGGGTTTTAGCATTGGGTTTTTTTAGATTTACTTTTTATTTCAGATAGAAAAATTTAAAGACAACATAAATGTAAAAAGTTTTTTAGTCTCGAATCAAGACTCCAAAAATACAATACACTAATTGACCTTTCTAAAACATTTTAAAATTTATTTAGGGGAAGAAAAATATAAAGTCCCTATATATATCTGTTAAAATTTTTGCAATTTAGATTATTCAAAAGGACGCTATATTTATTAAAAGGTCTTTATATCATTTTCAAATTCCACAAGGGAAATTCGCAATACTTTGAGCTTCCTCATAATTTCTCATTAGGAAAATAGTTAAAATTATGCCAAGTAGATTATAAATGTCTTAAATTATTTTACACAAGCAACATAGTGAAAATAAAACACAAAGGTCCTGTAACAAAAAACTAAAATGAAACCACAATTTTGAAAAATGTTGGTAGTTTTAAAAAGATTGGAAAATACATATTCTTAAAGTATACTTCTCTAAATAAAGAAGTGTTCTTCTTATAAAGTTTGTTGGCAGAGTAATTTATTTCTTCGAGAAGATGACTATGGTGGTATTATTTTAAAAAAGGAATTTCTGCTATATAATGCCAATATTTGGGAACAATACCCGCTTCCATAAAAAACCCTAAAAATAGTTTTGAAACTTCATATAAATGTTTATATTTTAACAAAATGTTTCGTTTAATGCAGTTTGGCATCCATATCACTTCCAAAAAACAGCAGCCCAATTTCTTAAAGTTTTTTAAAACAATAAAAATGTATTTCTATCTTGAACGGATTTTTTGGATATGTTGATTACATGTAAACTCCTAAGGGAATTTCCACAGTCGACCGGCAAAATAAATTGAAAAGAACATGCTCAAATTCTGTACGAATAATACATCTTATAAAATTATTTGGGCTAATTTTTTGTTGGTAACTTTGAGGCTGAAGTTTGTTTCCATTATAGGCGGTCTTTTAAAATTTTAGTCTTTCGCTACTCCGTTATTTATAATGAAGGTAAAATGACAAACCAGGTATAATAACATTCCCCCCAGAACTGTTTGCATTGAAAATTTTTAATTTTTACTTGAATGGTTTTCCCAACATATAGGTAAAATTTTCTTGTATGAAATGAATTATTAATATTTTCATTTATCCACCGAATTCTTACTACCTCTTCCGAGTTAAAAACGGAAAGACTAGTAATAAATTGATACAGTAATAAAGGATGAAATTTACTTACCATCAAGAGTTTTAGTACAACAGTTAATATTTATGAGCTAATAGAGATCGCTATTAAATCATAGGTATTGGATTTTTACTAATACACTTTAAATAAGCTTTTTTGATGTGTAGGGACGCGTTTATTACTTTGTATTTTATCTAGTGGCGAAGGTGTGGTCAGTGATCACGTGATAGTTGATGGTAATCAGAACATTGATCTGTGACAAGGAGGTACTTGTGTGTGTGTGAGAGAGATCTTGCAAGAGCAATTTACAGTTCAATGTATCCGTGGGAGATTAGTATTTTACAAAAAATAGCTGCTCCGTATGAACAGGATATTGGTTTGTTTGTAATATAGTATACATTCAATGATTGCAACCTACCTGACCTGATAAGTATATTTACAAACCTTGTCAATGTATCCGTGGGAGATTGTATTTTACTAAAGATAGCTGCTATGGAACAGGATATTGGTTGTTTATAATAGTCTAACAACATTCATGATACACCTACCTGACTGGTAAGTTTATGCTACAAGACCTTTCAATGTATCCGTGGGAGGATTGTATTTTTACTAAAGATAGCTGCTATGAACAGAAGGGATATTGGTAGTTTATAAGATAGTATTACATTCATGATACACCCTACCTGGACTGAGACGATGTTATATACAAGACCTTCTCATTAGTATCCTGGGGGAGATTGTATTTTTACTAAAGATAAGCTGCTATGAACAGGATATTGGTTTGTTTATAAATAGTATACATGTCATGATACACCTACGCTGACTGATAAGTTATATACAATCCTTTCTTGTATCCGTGGTAATTGTAATTTTACTAAAGATAGCTTGCTATGAACAGGATATATGGTTGTTTTATAAATAGTATACATTCGATGATACACCCCCCTACCTGACTGATAAGTTAACATTAACAAGACCTTTCAAATGTATCCGTGGGGAGATTGTATTTTACTAAAGATAGCTACTATGATGACAGGATTTTGGGTTTGTTTATAATGTATAGTATAACTATTCACTGATTTACACCTACCTGACTGATAAGTTTTTATATACAAGAACCTTCTCCAATGTATCCGTGGGAGATTGTATTTTACTAAAGATAGCTGCTGGATGAACCAGGATATTGGTTGTTTATAATATGTAGTAAATTCATGATAGCTACCTACCTGACTGATACGTTATATACAAGACCTTTCAATTGTATCCGTGGGTGGAGATTGTATTTTACTAAAGATAGCTGCTGCGTATGAACAGGTATCATTGGTTGTTTCCTTATAAAGTAATACATATACATGAATGATACACCTACCTGACTGATAAGTTATATACAAGACCTTGCAATGTATTCCGTGGGAGATTGTATTTTACTTAAAGATAGTGCTGGGATGAACAGGATATTGGTTGTTGTATAATATAGTATACATTCAATTTGATACTCACCTACCTGACTGATAAGTTATATACCAAGGGAACTTTACCAATGTATCCGTGGGAGATTGTATAATTTGTACTAAAAGATACTGCTGTCATAAACAGGATTTGTGTTTGTTTATAAATTTGTTTTTACATTCATGACTACACCTACCTGACTGATAAGTTAGTTATATACAAGACCTTTCAATGTATCCGTGTGAGATTGTATTTATGTACTAAAGGATAGCTGCTATGAACAGGATAATTGGGTTTTTATAAGATAGTATACATTCTATGATACACCTACCTGACTGATAAGTATATATACAAGGACCTTTCAATGTATCCCGTGGGAGAATTGTAATTTTACAAAGATTAGCTTACTATGAACAGGATATTGGGGTTTTTATAATAGTATACATTCATGGAATACACCTACCTGACTGATAAGTTTATGATAACAAGGACCTTTCAATGTATCACGTGGGAGATTGTATTTTACTAAAGATTAGCTGCTCATGAATCAGGATAATTGGTTGTTTATAATAGTATAACATCATGATACACACCTACCCTGACTGATAAGTTATATACAAACCTTTCAATGTATCCGTGGGATAGATTGTATTTTACTAAAGATAGCTCCTATGAACAGGGATAGTGGGTGTGTTTATAATAGTAATACATTCATGATACACCTACCTGACTGATAAGGTTATATACCAAGACCTTTCAGTGTATCCGTGGGCGAGATTGTTATTTTACTAAAGAATAAGCTGCTGAGGAACAGGATATTGGTGTGTTTATAAATAGTATAAATACATTCATGATACACCTACTGCTGACTAGATAAATTATTATATACAAGACCTTTCAATTGTATCCGTGTGGGAGATTCTGTATTCTTACTAAATGATAGCTAACTATGAACAGGGATATTGGTTGTTTATCATAATTTGAATACATTTCATGATAACACCTACCTTGACTGATAAAGTTATATACAAGACCTTTCAATGTCATCCGTCGGGAGAGATTGTATTTTACTAAAGATAAGCTGCTATGGAACATGGATCTTGGTTGTTTTATTAAATAGTAATTACATTCATGCTACTACCCTATTCCTGAACTGATAAGTGTACATACAAGACCTTTCAATGGTATTCCGTTGGGAGATTGTATTTTACTAAAAGATAGCTGCTTTATGAAACCAGGATATTGGATGTTTATAAATAGTATAACCATATTCATGATACCCTCTCTACCGCATGACTGATTAAGTTATATACAAGACACTCTTATAAATAGTAAATAATGGGGTAATTAATATATTACTGCGGAAATAACTATGGGGACGCTCGTATATATGGTAAATATGGACTCTACTAAAATTATAATCATCAAAATGTTCTGGTCTCTTCGTTCTTTTACGCGTCAGATACATGTCAACATACAAATACATTTTTACCACACTGTTTATGTATACTAAGGTATATGTCATAAATAATTTCCCAGTAACACATTGCAGCGACTAGAAAGTGCATAATTAGAGTTAAGCATAATTTTGCCTAATCCATAGAAGGGGCCATTTTACGGTTAAAAAAATGCTTTAAAACAAATTTTACATGGAAAACAAAACATCCTATTACACACAGTGAGTCCTATCATTGATATTTTTAGAGTCTCTTTCCCTGCTCGCTTTATTGTTACTTTGTTCTACATTCTTGTCATGACTTGTTTGACACAAATTTTAAACTTTTTAACCACCCAAAATGTGATAGAATGTAAAAGAAGGTTTCCACCTCCCTGTATTTAAAAAAAGAAACGTACTAAATAATAATATGACTAAATTAGTTGTTAAATAGTATAATGAAATAAAGTTTCTTATATTTATTCTATATTGCTTTTAAACACTTTACACAACTCTCGTCTTCTTGATAGCTAGATATATTTAACTATGGCTGTGTTTATAATTTTCCTAAATGCACACATCTTGAACCTAACTGCTTGATTATGTAAATTTGTATACTGCACTATTATTCCTATTATAATTTTTAGCACTCTATTTAGTAATAAAACTGAATTAGTACACCTAGGGTTTTCTACAATTTCAATTAAAACCCTCATTACCTTAGGTGATATGAGCTGCTTTAACGTATAACTAAAATTTAAGTTACAGCTGGAAAACCCCCCACCCAGCTTTTGTTTTTTTTTAGAATTTTAGGTTTCTTTTACATTTTATTCTTGTTAGTTCTTTGGTAATTATCCTCTTCCATAATAATATATCTCGAACGTAGCTAGTGGTTTGTTGGTACAATGAATGATGAATTGCAAATTGTTTGAAATAAACCAAACCATTGTATTCTTTCAACATCCATTAGCCATAATACAATTATCTTTTAATCAAAGCATTGTTTTAAAATTAAAAAAAAATCCTGTTCTATATAATTTAATATCATATCATATCAGAATATTTAAAAAAAAAAATTAGGTTGTTTATCATTGCTTAGCAAACTCTCCAAACATTATAGTTTACTGCTTCTTATCTTTCGGCTATACGCCTCCGTTTTACTTTCCACTCAATTAAAATAAGGGTAAGTGATAGATTGAATTTTTATTCTTTACTTGTTTTATTTATATTTACTTTAGTTTTACAGTTAGTTTTTAATATAATCAATACTTACACAAGCTCCAATGCTGTCTTTAAATAAAATTTTATGAGTAAATGATGGAGTACGTAATATATCTAATGATAATATTTAAATCCATAATTTTTCAGCCCAATAAAAAAGTAAAAACTTTACAATCTTATTTTATGTACTGTCCGCAATTCGCTTATAATATTATACTCGATGGTAATGGGAAATTCGCAAATGTTCTATGAGCTGTTAATAAATATATTTTAGCTACAAGCCACAGTCTACATAAAAATGTTTATTCGGGCTTGTAATTCCATCTATAAATCTACTTTAACAGCATAACTGCTGTACTACAAAACATCAGTGCTTACGTTTATATAGTACATACTGTGTGTCGTTGCTATTCTAATAGTTAAAATAAAACTGTGTCAGCTAACAAATTACGAAACTCTCCTTTACTTTTTTACATTTACACTTTTATGTTTTATATATTCTAGTATATGGTTTGATGTTTTAATTTATAAATTTGCTTTATAATCCGTACTTGAAATACATTAATGAATGAGTTCGCTTGGCGTTATATTTGTTTTTGATTATCTTTTTCGAATATCCTCTACTATAACGCATACGACTGACCTCCCGGCGTATATAAAGCATAATATTGAAGAGTTTATAAGCAAAACAAGTTTTACAAACCACCATTTGCTTATTTTACAAGGAGAGCAAAGATAATTATATAAGAGATTGTTATAGCAAGCCATGCCCTTATATAATCTTTTTCTATGTGTTAACACAATCTATTTTCTTAGATTTTCTTTTTTGGTTTTGTTATGTTTAGTTTTCTTAAGACATAAATATATTGGAGCTATAACTTGACTTTTTCTACATTGAGTATAAAATTGAATTGCTGTGTTTCTTGTTTTAATAAAAAAACACGAGAACTATGAATAGCGAATAGTTATGACACCGGTTTTGGATTTTAATTGTTATCCAATTTAGATAAACAGTTGATGTTTTACATATTGTTTCTGTATTATTACCAATATTTGTTATATATACCGACCTATAATATTTTATCGAAACCAAAACATATGTAGGTTGTATAGTTTTCCAAATACAACGTCATTATGAATACTATGAGCTAACTAATATTAATTAACCAGATATCGGTTACATACAGTTGATTATTTTAATGACCACGGTATTTTTCTATTCATTTATTTGGCTGAGATTTAACTCGTTATGAACCAAAACGAGTGTTTGAAGGTTGTCTGTCCGCAGAAGAACATAAAAATATAAATATATAATTCTTGTATCAAAAATATCTAAAGTTTTTGCATAATACCAACCATTATTCATAGTCTTGTAAATCGACTTATTATGACTTAGTGCTCAGTATATGCTGTTTAATACTTATACAATACATTGTGTCAGCTAAAATAGTTAAGGGCAGTTTTCGTTACTCAGTTTTATTTACTTTCGTATCTTTACACATAGATCTACTGAATATTTCTAAATGTATAACATCAATTGAACAATTATACCTTTACTATTTTAAGGTTGTAAAAGATATTATATAATTAGGGATGTTTTCCTTAGACTATATTTATAATTATATATTTAAATGCTTCATCTGTTACCTAGCCAACGTATTTTAACTCGTGATGTAGGTGTGAAAAAATAATACAGCCGTCTCATATGGGAATTAGACTTAATGTTTGTATTTTGTAATAACGCCTCAACTTGGAGATACGTCACGCACAACGCGTGAGTTGTGAGATGAAAGATCCGATTTAGTAGGTCAATCTACAATAATACCCCGTGTGTGTTTACAAATCCCAATTTACAAGCAATTCGATGCATCCGATGTTCTTTTGATTGACTCCCTAAATGAGACAAGGACACGACGAGTGTTGCAAGTCTATTAACCCATTGGGCTTTGTTCTATTTAGTGTTAGATCAGCTGTTTCAGATTTCAACCAATCCCTGTAGGTTAACCAATAGGCATATCATAAAAAGAGTTTTCACTGTTTCACTCTTTTTTAGCGAAATATCACAAACAAAATAAACCATTTAGACAGGCTATGAGATCGTGTATAACGGTCCAAGAAATAATGGACTGGAAAGCAAGACATGGGGACACTGCGTTATTCACCGCAGATAAAAACTGAGAAATTGTCTGCAATACATCGCTAGTCAACAAGGAAAATACATGGCTACTGTATTTTGGGACGCCTTTCCAAAAGAACAGTAATTCTCGTTTAATTTTGAAAACGCAGGCGACCCTTTTTTTAAAGTTTTTAGTTTTCCTCGACCAAAACGCTCCGTTGACTACACACGGCCCGAATCGTGAGGATACTCCATTGGGAGACTTCTTGGATGCATTTTTGGTTGGGTGAGATTTTCCTCATTTACCACTGTACACCCCGGATTTGACCCGCTGGGGGACTACCACCTGTTCCTAGCGTTGGAGAAATGGATCGCGTGCGCAATAAAATTATTAACATACTGACGCTGAAGTAAAAGAAATCGAAGGGAATGACTCTGACGCCAACACAGACGGCTTGTCTCATCCCAATTGGCCGCGCCCTAAATGGTCTCAAAAACCCAATGTTGCTTTCTGGGACAGCCCCTCGAATGGTAACTTCAACCTGTCGTGTTCCAGAATAATCCCTAATTTTCACCAAGTAGACATGCATAATTTGGTCATTGATGCTTGATTCCTCCCCCATAGTAATATGTTTAAAGGTGTGATTCAATAGTGAGTTTAGAAGTTTTAGGAAAACCTTTGTTATCATTTGAGAAGGTTTAGAACATTCGACTCGATACTCAAGCACATTAAATCTTAGTGGATAGGGATTTAGACTCCAAATCATTTTCATTTATACTTATTTACATCATAATACAGATACATTGACATACATATTGTTTTATCCTAAAATAATCTAAACATTAAAAAAAAACTTTTTTTCGGAATTTTTTGTGTATCATCGATAAACCAAAGTACGCTCTCTCGTAAGTCTCTCAGTGCTGCAAATACTTCAGAGAGTAGTATTATTCTGAACTTTTACTACGCGACTGAACAGCCATTGTGAGTGGCGTTCAACAAATATAGTTTTTTTTATACTCCGTAACGTAGGTTCCCTTATAGACGTTGTTAGAAGTACTACATTTTTAAAAAAACCAGTACTGAACGGACAAAAAATCAGGTGAACGGGCACTATAAATGACGCACTGACACGAATTCATTCCCTCTTGTGGACCTTATGATAAGAAAATAACCGCAACGTGACTTTTCAATAGATATCTAACCTGATTAGCTCATACCAATTTCTGTTTTTATATCATCATCATAGATCTCCCGGCATATAATATTATAAATATATTTCTCGTACAAAAAAACGTGCGGGAACTTCTCTTTTATTCTTTCTGCAAAGTGCACATTGAAATTCATTGAGTGAGGTAGATCCTATCATAATATGGAATAAGCCAGACATGGACAAATTTTTTTTCTTATTTTTATTTAAATATGTATTTTTACAATACAATTCACTTCTCGATTTTTAAGGGGTACTTTTTACGATTTAAGGTTTTTTAATACTGCATTTTAGGTAAAGATTTCATAGATAACTGCACTTTTTTTGAAATTGAGAGAAAAGGTTTTGAATTTTCTCCCACGTTCAAACAGTATGATTTAAACAGTAGGGTGCACTTTAAGTAAGTCAAGTTTGAAACTGACTTTGATCCTCCATTATTATTTGCACAATATTAATTAAGTTATCTTCCACTAGTCTTTTACTATCTGCCTGCCGATATGTACTGTGGTTTGAACATTTTTATTACGATCTTTATAAATTAAAAACTCGGTCGCACCTTATCTTTATTCAGGCTGATATAAAACTACTATATAAGGGCTGGAATAAAAAAATGTTCCCATTCATCAAAAATTTGAACATTTACCAACCCTCAAAATGAAATTTATATGCGAAATTATTTTTTTTGTTGATGAATTGCCAAAGATAATAGATAAATAGAGCTGCAGCATAAACCTCTTTATATAAAGAACACAGTTGTGTAAGAGATTATAGAAAGAATGTATTTTTCTAAAACATATAGCTTGTAGTAATTTTTTTTCGTTACTCATATATTTATTTTAATATTTGTAGCCCTAGGTGGAAACAAGTTTAAACACATAAGTTGCAATTAAAAGGTTTGAAATTTGGTTAATTTTAATGAACTAGAAATTTCCTCTTAGCTATTTTATTTATGTTTGGGACTCTCATTCCAACACTTAAAACTGTATGAATATTTCAAGATCCATGATAAAAGATTAGCCAGTTTTTATACTAAGCTTTATTAAAACAAAGAAATTTACGAGTACTTGCTATGTATAAATAAATTAAAATTATTTTAACAAACAACACCAATATCTCATTCTTCAATGTAACACGGAGAACGTAACGCTGGAGAATACACTTAACAGAACCTCTTAACACAGACTTTCTCGAAAGCCTCTTGAGAAAGCAATTGTTTGTGTCAGCTCTTAAATGTTACGTGTCTTTAAATTCCATTTCAATATATATCTGTATTCTTTTCTCATGTTAAAAGCATAAACACTAAACAAACAAAATCTAATATTTATTTTATTTGTATATACCGATTTCAAAAAAATTTAATCGTTTCGTTTTTTTTTTTTTTTCAATTATAATAAGTAACTACTGATTTTAGCAATTTTCACATAGATAATTTAATAAAAAAACATTTAAGTTTGAACATTTTTGAATACAGACATTTTTTAATGGAAATTTATTACAAGTATTTAAATCTTTTTGTTTTTGTCCCTTTTACTTTTTTTAATATAAATGTCTAGTTTATGTTATTGGCCCGAACGACTTCTTAGATATGCATTTTTAATAAAAAACGCATATTGACAGACAATCAAAACGAAGGAGGAATTGTAACATGTTCATATAAAAAATTTACCTTATTTTTTTGTTTACTATCGTACCTGAAGTTGTGCAAACCAGTCGCGAACACTCTGAAATTTTTTTTGTTTTGTTTACTTAACTAATTTATAAAATTTATAAATAAACTATAAATACAACACTATAAAACAGCAAAAGAAATTTTTAAAGATAAATTGCTTTCATATATAGTGATAATAATTTTGAGTATTATTCTGCCTTTTTGGAGACCTTAAAAAGAGATATGTAATCGTGAAATTAAACAATAAAACCAACAAAACTAATATACCGCATTAACATAACCATATCTCAATGCCGTTATTTTAAAAAACTTGCATTTACTGTTTTTGTATCACAGCTCTTAGTCTTTGCCTATCGATTATATGTTTCTGTTTATAACTCTGATGGAAACTACACTGGCATGTATATGGATTGCTTTTTAATTCCTTTTATTTCTCGCAGATAACACTTCAGTAACAGGACGAATAATAATATAATATTAACTAGAAGTTATCCAAGGCACGTAATATCCTACTGAATCAACACGTATTAGGCATAGTCTCTATAACGGCATTGTAATCTTCTCCGCGTCTCAGTTTTTTCCCAGTGGCCTAGTAACGGTTATATAGTTTCCACAATATATAAGGTCAAAATTTCTCTTTGGTCAAAAGGCGTCTAATTTGGTAATTGTAGTTTACTTCTAGTGGTGGAGTATTGCTTGCTATGTTGTTCCAATTAACAAAATATATATATATATATTTAATTTTCTGTGAAAAGTCTAAAAAAAAAATTTATAGAGTCCGCTTATTGAAGAATAAGTCTTCAATACTCATCTGATTTATGAATTTACTATATAAAATACAAATTTTCTTAACCTAAAACCAGTAGTGTGTGTGTGTAAAACAGTAAAAGTTTGACAAAATACTTTGAAACATTAATTACTTTTTAAAAATTTTCGCAAAACTGTGTTTTCTTACTTAATTTAATTTACATTATAATGATGGAATCCATATACTACTGACATATTTAATAAATGCATCGACAAAAAAATATTTTCATACCAATATGATTAACTAATGGAAGAAAGGAAATCTCGCCCATTAATCCCATAATCTGCCTGGAATATTTTCTGGAATTCATGAGATTTGTGATCCTCATTACATTATTTGTAATTCCTCACCTGATATTGTTTCTATTAAACAAGCTTTATTCTGCGGTAATTAACAGATATCTGACGTTAACAAGCACAGCACAAACAATGACAAGAATGTGCTCAATTAAATTAAAATTATAGTTCCACAAAACTAGTTAGTTTCCATGGGACGTGCAACGGTGTCCGCATAGTCTGGAAATTGTTTTGGAGGGATATTGATTTGAATGGTACCCTGATTAAGAAAAGAGCTCTTCCAAATTATTAGGATTGATGTTTCCAGCTTACGCTTCACTAGGATTCCTTGTGAAAGACTAAGTGGAGCAATAATTGGGAATACGCACCAGAGTTGTGGATTCCTAGTAAGGACCCTGATTTACCCTACTTATCCGATTTACATCAGGGATTCTAGTGTACCGTTTTACTGCCACATGAGGGTTTATTTGAATTTTTAAATTTAAATTTTGTGGTTCAAAAAAGGGAAACGAAAATCTTCTGAAATAAAATAAAGTTCAAACTAAAATAAAAACTTCTTCTTGAAAATAATTACTGGATTTAAAATTAAAATAAAAACTTCTTGATGACTTTTAAATTCAAACTTGTAGTAATAATTTCGTCACTAAAAAATGTACAAAGTTCTTACAGCTTGTCTTTTATTCAACTTTCAAAATTAAAAAACTTTCACACTTTAATCGGAAATCTGGCAATTCTTCACTTTAATTTATCTTCAAAATTCACTTTTATTGTTGTTACTAATTTTTTCTTTACTTTACTTTAAATAATACTTTCTTTTCAGTGTTTAGAGGAGATAAAGAAATTCTTCAGGTTTAGGGAAATTAAAGAATTCTTCAGTGTTAGAGAATGTTTTTTATTACTTCTTTTCAGTGTTAGAATGTTTAAGAATTATTTCAGTGTCAGTGTTAAAGAATTAAAATTGCTGAAAGCATTCGCAGGTTCGAATGACGATTAGCAAGAAACAACTCTAAGCACTTTCAAAGACTTTCCTCGTTACTGCTACTACTGATCAGACTGAGACGGGAGGTACGGCACGTCTACTTCACCCCACCTCTCAATTTTCGTTATCAAACACTCCCATCTGCGATGCGGCGCTCGCTGATAGAAGCCTTCTTTTGTACTGTCCTAGTCCTTATCATTCTACTGGGCCTACTCCTTTACACCAGTAATTTAGTTACCCCAGAATTACAATTTAATACAATCGATACACTAGGGCACATTTAGTTGTAAATATTAGTGTTGCAAGAGTTCCAGCTTGATGAATTAAAGTTTCAGATATAGGAATATCTTAAAACTAGTATCAGTGTTGGCTACTCTAATTTTGTAATCCTTATACATTTTGAGTTTAACTTCCTCTTTTTAGTATAAGGTGGATTAGTACTTGTAAATTGTGCAAATAATAATACTAAAGCTATAATTGGTTCATGGACTAACACATTACGAAACATTAAGCACAAAGTGTACAATTTTTTAAGGAGAGACCGATCCAATTTTGTGACTTATTCTGCCCGTCCTCATGCACTACTAGCCTCTGCTGGGATGTTATCAAACATAAAAACATATGAGAATCGATACAGGGCAAGGCCGATGGTACTGATATAAAATTACATCAAGATTTGACACTGCACTATCTCTGGTTCAGTTTGAATGTCAACGTTTAAAACGACACAGCCATTGCCACTCCTAATAAAAAATATACAATACTTTTTGAACCACCGATTTGAAGAAATTTTATGATTTTAAATAACAAAAATAGGAACTAAAAAGGTGAAAAATTATGTTACTTTAATTAAAAAAATATTTAAAAGGTTCGTTTAAAAATGTTAGTTTTAAATTTTTTTTTTTAGTAAGTGTGTCAATTAATAAAATCAAAACTGCTTAAATAAAAATAAAGGATTTTAAATTAAAAACAAAACGTTGTGTAATAGGAAACGTTGGAAAACATAATTTTCAATTAGACGCTTCTATTAAATTACTTTATTAAAAATGAGATAAATATATTTAATGATTCATTCTGTCAAAGAAAATATAGCCATTATTTGAATATACTTGCCGTATGAAGATGTTTCACTTCTATCTGCTATAATTGCATTCTATGTTCGCTATAACCTAGGTAATATTCAGCTATCGCACATGCCATTGTCATACTGATATATAGCAACAGAAGAGACTTCTTTCATTTTGTTTCCTATGTAATTTTCAAGATTGAAAACAAAGAAAATATCTTTACAATATTTAACAAATAGTACTTACTGAGTACATTATTCTTACATTACGTGTCGACTTTTGATCTTGATGCATTGGATTTAATAAATTACATACTAGTAGCAAATTCACTAACAATTAATTTACATAGGCTATATTATTGATATTCATTATTAATTGCTTAGTACTTTTAAGTATGATAATGCCAATTTAAAATTATTTATTCCCCATCGTAAACCATCTTGACAAGAGTATCCTTGTCCTCCTTCCTAAAATAGAATTGCAACGAAATTATTACAAATTATAACCAAATACGCAAACAAATTTTACTTCCCCTCACCATAGTTCCACCGCAGACATTCACGTCATGATGAAACAGAACGATTTTGATATTTTGCAATCAAAATAGTTTGTACAGATCCGTATTGTATTCAAATAACACTTCAGTGCTTTATGAGAGTAACATTGTTTCATTCCTTTTGAACCGATTACCATAGATTTATGTTAACCAAAAAGCACCACTTCAAAATTATTGTAAACTTTGCTTAGACTTTTAATATTGCATTTCGCACCAGTTTAAGACAAAAATGAATCCACCAGTAAGTTAGTGGGATTGCTAGTTTAAAAGAATTACTAAATTATTCCAACAATAATACGTGTAATTCTAATTTATTTATTACGTCATTGTTACATGAAATTGCCTAGCATATTTTGGGACTTTAACAACAATATTGCCTACGATTGGACATACAATGCTTTTCACTCTCGTCATTAGGTCGCAAACCTAAATAAATACATTGCATAATAATCAGTATTTTCTACAGAAGAACCATGACGCAGAAGAAGCGGGTCCTGCGACCTTTTTTCCGTAATAACATATCATTTCATACATCTACCACATCAAAATATGCACCAATATTAGCTCATAAATAATGTCTTACCGTTTTAGTCGTTTTCAACCATGTATTTAAGTAAAAGAAAAATATTTTTTTTTTTTATTGTGGTACTAATTTTCTGTTTTAAAGTTTAGGCCTTTCTGCACTTCAACTCGTCATTCTTCAAAAAATTAATAACATTAACAAAAAAACATTATTAATTGATTTATTATTATTATTTGTATACAGTATTAGTTGTAAGTGTTTTGAAGAACAACAAAGCAAACATTGGGAGTTCTAAGTTATTGTTTAATACTTTATGACATTATATGTACTGGATGTGCATACCGATTTGGAATTGTTACTCATTCAACTTGCATTTACTGAGAAACCAGGCAACATTTATTACTTACTGTCTATCTCAAGTTGTGAATTTCGTACCAACTTAAGAATCACATCACTAAATTCTAGACATGCGTTCGGTCCAGCCCCCGACTGAGCTGCGTGCTAGATTACGTCATAATAATAAAAACTACACATACCTATCTTACATGCTAAAAACATACAAAGGATAAAATATTGACTACTTACTTCTCAAAAAACTAAAACAGTGAGATGTTTTAAAATTTTAGAGTTGGATGCTTCCTACATTTAATAATATATTTAATTCAAGAAAAGGTCCTATCCCACAGGGCGAACTGATCTGACCTAGGCTATATATATATACATAAAACCTAATTATCATATTTAAATAAATAAAATAAGGCCTTTATTCTTGAGCGGATTTCAGTTTACAATCTGTTTTACAAATCGACTCACGTCAAACCAATCATAACAGTACAATTCGTATTTTTAAAACTGTGACACCCAAATATTGCGTGCTGGTAATTTACATAGAAAATTCATACTTAAACAAGAATACATCATTAAGGTACCTATACAATTTTAACTTCCTTTTTGAAAGTTTTAACAGACAAAGTCTTTATAACTGGTGGTAAGGCATTGTACTCCTGGGGTCCAAAGTACGAGAAGGACCTTTTTGTAGCCTCCAAACCGCACACGCAGCAGTTGCAGCTTGTCGTCCTGTCGAGTGTGCCGTTCTCTTAGAGTCGCTCGCGCCACTAGTTTCCGTCACAGGTAAGAGGGTTCACCAGTTTACCAAAACCTTATGCAACAATGTCACAGTTTTGGAGCCTACAAATATCTTGAACAGAGTGTAAATTTGCTCTTTTGCGATAAGGTGAGATGTGGTCAAATTTTTTTAGATAATAAACAAACCTCAGCGCACTGTTTGTATCCGTGCAAGGATGACATTTGCCTCTTGAGTTAAGCAGCTACCAAACACTGGAAGGGCGTAATATATTGATGGAAATACCAGAGAATTTACAATATGCAGCCTTTGAAAGCATTGGAATTAACGCTCTGTATCTATTCAAAACTCTCAATTTACACATTGCACGTTGAGAAATCAATTTCAACATGTTTAAGAGTTTAGCTGAATTGTCAATTATAACTCCCAGGACTTTAACAAAAACACGATTCTTCCAAACAAACACCCTCAACAGAAACAGAGAGAAGACTCCTGTTCATGGTCTCTTTAATGGATGGTGAGCAAAAATGCACTACAGAAACACTTATCTGCATTCAACTTTAGGCATGTCCCTCCGACCACTCTTTAACCCTACGCAGATCAGCATTGAAACACTGCACCGCTTCATGGACACCTGGAGGGGGATATGTTAGAAGCATCTGAGAGTCATCCGCATAGGAGTAGAGTGAACACGAGGACAATGCAAGTTTCAAGATCAGCAGTATATAAAATGAACATAACAGGCCCTAAACATGACCCTTGAGGAACCCCTGTATCCTTCGACAGCGAGGAAGAGCAGTTTTCTTTTACCTTCGTCACCTGACTCCGTCCGCTCAAATATGAGCCAAACCATTTTATTAGCGATTTCATTAAACCTATAGAAAATTTAATTTGGCAAGAAACAGTTTTCATAATTCACTGAGTCGAACGCTTCAGAGAAATGAAGCGTCGCCAAAATACTTCCAAAACCTTTATCTTTCGCTACATGCAGCTCATCCATAATGTTTTATCAAGGCGGAGGTAGTGCTGAACAGACTTCCTAAAACCAGACTGATGTACAGGAAGAATATTTTCAGCCTCAATGAAAGCTGTCAACTGATTCACCACTACCTTCTCAAGGATTTTTGACATGGCCGGAAGGATCGATATCGGCCTAAAATTGGGAAAATCACACTTGGATTCTTTTATTTTTGGGTATGTGCGTGACAAGACTTTGCTTCCAGCATGATGGAAAACACCCAGAAGCAAGGGACAGGTTAACCAATATGCGTAATTAGCTCCCAAGCAATATGGGCTCATGGCTTTCACTAACCTGATAGATACTCCATCAGTCCCCACAAGCCACTGACGTAATGTTATTCATTATGCATTTAATCTCACCCTCAGTAACTGGCACAAAATTGAAACCATGCGCTAGATCCTCACAAACCATTGTTTCTGTAGAAATCCAGTTTCTCGAGGCTAATCCCGCTTCCCACCACCCATGCCTGCAAAGTACCTGTTGAGGTCATCAGCTGAGAATCTTATTATCGTCACTATTACGGTCATTTTCCAGCACTCCACCGGACCGTAAAACAACCCCAGAATGATTTAGAGTCCTTACAATTCAGCTTGTCGTGAAAAGTAATTTCGTTTTGCTCTTCTGATGGCGCAGTTCAATTTATTTCGTGCCTTACAGTACAACGTTCTAGCAGCCGAAACATCACTATCATGCAGTCTGCGTTTGAAATAATTCTTTTCTTTTCTGAGCTCTCTTATCTCGTCACCCCGCCATGGGGCTTTCTTCTTGGTGACTTCGCTTTCTTGTTAACGGTTACGCAGGTGTCAAGCAGTTGGACAATGTAGGTAGTTAACAATTGACTAACTTCCTCGACCGAGGTCTTTGTCTCAATATCATCTCAATCTATACGTGACAATAAAGAAACATAAAGAGACACATCGAAATTGGGAAAAATTTCGATAAGTTTATAAATTTCTCCTTTGGCCTATAGTTGCCGTACCTGAGATCACAATATACCAGGTGGTGGTCCTTAATTTGTTTTACGTCTTGAATCAAGAATTTTTGACGTATCCACTAAACCAACTTTGTCTATGTCTAGACCTTTATTTCACAACAATATGGTCGATCAATGTCGAAGAGCTCTCGGTGACACGAGTGGGCCTCTGTATGAGTTGTACCAACCCTACACGATTCATACAGGTTTTTCAGGAATCTACAATCGGCCTTACCAGTATCTATAAGATTTACATTAATGTCACCCAACAAAAACAACATCATCAACATCCAAGATCTGATCAATAAACAAAGAATACAAAATAGAACTTAGGGTGGAATATATAACACAGGGTGGTTTATATACCCACGCACACACAACAGCTTCTTGTTTCTCAAACTAAACTTGCCACAGATATATTCTAACCGACTATCAACATTGTTCAAATAAACCTGCGTCATTTGCAGATGATTTGCAACAGGAGTGCCACTCCTCCACCAGCGGCTCCCGGCGAGACCATCAGCGCCCTGTCTGTCCTTGCGCCATAAAGAGTAGCCATCTACAATGAAACAATCTGAGGAAACATCTGGAGTCAACCACGTCTCCGAGAGACCAAGAATGTCCAAATTTGAAATCATCAATAACCGCACACAGCTCCTGGAAAACCTGTGTTCATTGATCTCACATTCAAGTGCCCTACTCTGGAAAACAACTCGCCCCTCTGATGCCGTTTTCCCGACTCCTTATGCTGAACAGAAGCCTGTGACACCTCAGGAACAGCTCTAAAGTCGCCAGGAACTGCGGAAACCGGCGAACATCCACCCGGAAAAGTTTTTTTCTCGTGCAAACACCTGAAAATAAAATTCCTGAACCAGAAATTTCCTGCCCTATTTAAGTGACGACCATCACGAGCTAGGTGATACCCCCTCACCAGGGCGGTTCGCGTCAACATAAGTGACATTTAAAATTAATGCACATAACTTCTAGCTGTTCATTAAAATTACAAAAGTGGTAGTGGTGCAATGTCTCGCCTAGTTAAAACACTACTCAACATAATGTCAGAAATTGGAAAGTGTTTTTTTGCGGTACTCAACAGGTCCGCCATGCTATGAAGTGCCGCGCGCTTTCCCCCAACCGCCATTGTACCCAGGTCGTTCCGTTATAACCATCAACAAGATTTATTGGTGCCAACATGAATATAAATAATTTTTGGCTGGTTTTGGGACATACTCCAAAAGCTTTTGCTTAATATGCTCAATTTTTGCACCTGGATTGATATCTAAGGTGGCCCCCATTTTTCAAGCAGAGATTCCCAGCATATCGCAACAATGAGTCACCGATGACCAAGACATTCTTTAATGTCCCACCGCCAACCTGCCGATCAGTACCCCCGCGACCGCTCAGGGAGTACAACCCTCACTTACAAGTAATTGTTGGTGTTCACCGTTTGATCCCATTACAGAACATGCATAGGGTGAAGCCGGCTTTTCGGTTGACTCTGTTACTACATTTGCCCTCAGCTCGTTTTATTCGCTTAAAACTATTTCTAGACTGCGATTTTCTGTTTAGGTTTTTCTCTCCATACACCTGATACATTTTTAATAACTCTAATATCATTTTCACATGTTATATTATTTGAACCATCTAAAACATGATAACGATTTCTACATAGCGGCCCAGGCCTCTTTTTTACACAGTATGTTTGGGATTTATGACTAGTAGTCTTATTTCGCTTTCGTTTGACAACATTCCATTCACTGGATCTAAATTTGTATGACTCATAGTTTTGGCTATTTTTACATTCAGGTTGTGTTTTACTTAAATCTACAGTTTCTATTTACATTATTTACAGGCAATGATTCAACCTTGCTAGGGCTTGCACACAACTCAGCAGGGGTAGCACTAAAGAAAGACCATCAGACAGTCTGTCACTAGACTCCTCGTCAGCAGTAAAGTCCGGCGTAAAGAAGTTCCTGTACCAGTCCATGAAAGAACATTGAGACGTGGGCCCCCGAGCACACAAACCCCTCAGTTACAAGGTCTAGTGTTCACTAGCACACTTATACCGCACGCATTCAAAACTGTTCTTTTGTTGCATACAGCTAATTTCAGTAAAGTTACATTCTTCCACCCCCCAACTTTGAGGCCGTTAACTTAGCAGATAAGATAAATTATTTGACTGGTTTAGGGAAAATCAAAATGATAAGCTGCTCCCTCAGCAACATCCACAAATAACAAACTCCAGTGCGTCCCTGAGTCGTCTTTCAGGGTCGCGACGTTGTTAGCTAACACAACAGAAAACATAATTGCGAAGATGAAAGGGACACCTGCGACAGAAGCGCCTTAGCATCATCTTCTGCCCCCAATTTTTACCATCTGTACGGGGCAGAAGTTAAAAATTAAATAATCGGAGGACCAATTATGAAAATAAAAATAAAACAATGTGCAGAATGGCGGGAAAGTGGGCAGGGTAACAAGAGGTGAGAGGAGAATTACAACACAAGTGATGGAGTTTTAACAGTACCTTGGAAAACTCGCTGTGTGTAGAGATCCCACAGGGGGAAAGCAGCAACGACAGGAGTGCTTTAGGGCGCGACGTAATTGGCGCGTAGCGAACGGGCGTCACCGCTGGCGGCAGCGGTAGAACGACGGAATAATCCGCACTGGACACTGTCTTCTCCACTAATACCCTGAAATTACCTCCAAAGGAGTGTGGGAGGAGGATGGTAATGCACATTAAAGAAAAACACTTGAAAACAAAGTCAATACGAAAGGGTCGAGCACAAAGAGTGACCCACGAAACTGTAGAGCTACATGGTCTCCGGCCGATGATTCCACTCAGAATGCCGGGAAGCGGGCTCGCTCCAGGGGACGCTATCGCCCTGGTTGGTTAGAGGGGTATCTGCTATTTCGCCGAACGGGCAGCAGTCGCAAAGCGGAAGAGCGCCCAGAATACTTCAAGGACAGGACCCTTTAAGATATCAGGGGGGGTGGCGCTGATTGGAACAGCGGACGACTGATTTGGGACCACGCTCCCTCTCTCTCTTATACCTAAATGCGTCTGGGCTAGATTATGCTTATCTATATTAAATTAAATATTGAACATACCGGCGGCTTTGAATCATCAGGATTCAACAAATCAAAGTGGCATGATCGAGAAAGAACATGAGAAAATAAAGCTAAAGACTAACATCTTAAACTAGGTCTTAACTATCTATCCTAAAGTGTTGAGATAGACTTAAGCTATTGGTGACAAGAACGGCAGCAGGAACACTTTGACTGCCGGGCGTGTGAAGGTACCTTGGGGGGTCTTGAGTTCTACCACACGCACTACACTGTCACGTCCAGGGAAAAGCTTAGTTATTCTAGCGAGGGGCCAACACAGCGAGGGAGAGTCTTGTTGGACCAATACTAGATCGCCAACTTGTAAATTTCGGGAGGGCCGCTCCCACTTTAAGTCTTTGCTGGAGGGAATGGAGGTACTCCCTGCTCCAGCGTTTCCACACTCGCTGGGAGAAAGCCTGCACTAGCTGCCAATGAGCCAGCCTGTTATCCGGCAAATCTGCAAGGTTGCGTTCGGGCACACAGCCACTAGCGGTGGCGCTCCCAATCAGGAAGTGCCCCGGAGTGAGAGGTTGTAAATCGTTGGGGTCACTGGAGAGCGCAGTAAGCGGGCGGGAATTCAACATTGCTTCCACTGGCAAGTGAGGGTGGTAAATTGGGCAAGAGTGGGAACATAGGTGCCCAGAACTCTTTTCAAGTGAAATTTGGCGCTCTTAATGGCGCTTTCCCAGAGGCCCGCCATGGTGGGGAGCTGCAGGGGGGGGTTAAAATGAAAGTTAATTTTTCTGGCCGAGGGAAAATTGGTGAATTTGGAGCTTGCCAGAGGAAAGTGATTAGTTGCTGTAAAGAGTTTCTCGCACCAACAAAGTTTGTACCAACAGTATCACTATAGATGTCGGTACATAGGCCTCTACGTGAAACAAAACGTGGTGAGTGCGGCTATAAATGCGTCCGTGGACAGATCAGTGGGCGACTTCTATATGTACAGGACTTAGTCACTAGGCACACAAAGAGACAGATGTAAGCTTTAGTGTGTCGGATAGAGCGGAGGTTGTGAATCTTGACGTTGAAGGGACCACCATAGTCAATGCCTGTCGACAAGAAAGGTCGAGCGGGAATTATGCGGGCTTTGGGTAGATCACCCATGAGAGAGGGAACAAAAGGCTTGGGTCTTTGTTTAAAGCAAGGGAGGCATTGAAAAATGCGCGAGCGCACCACACTACGAGCAGAGAGAATCCAGACATGCTGGGCTAAAAGGGACCATGGTTAATTGAACCCCTGAATGTAAGTTTTGTAGGTGAGTGTGGTCTATTAGTAAGTTAACAACATGGTGAGATTTAGGCAAAATACAGGGGTGGCGCACTTCTTCCGTCAAGTCAAGTCAGCAAGCTTTAGTCCGACCACCAACACGGAGGAGTCCTTCAGCATCAATGAAGGGAGCAAGGCGCTGTAGCTTGATGGAGCAGTTCTTGTTGTCTCGAAGGGCTGCCAGGTCATCAGGAAAAGATTCTCGTTGAACTAATTGGAAGAGGCGAAGTTGAGCAGCTCGCACCTCGACGACAGAAAGAGGACCCACATGATGTTCTTGCCGGCGGCTATGAGAGACGAACCGGAGGAGATACGCCAACACATGGAGCAGCTTGGTCCAGGAGGAGAAACGAGTGAGTAGATCCCAAGGAGGCTGGGAGGCTGCAACGAAGACGGACAGCGGAACGGGCTTCAACTCGTCCTAGAACGAATCATCGAGCGGAGAAAAACTGGAAAGTGGGCCAATCTGGAGGAGGTAGTAGTTGCAGCCACAAGGGTCCGTGGCCACCAAAGAGTGTGATGAACAAGTTTCCGAAGGGAGGATCCCACGAGAAGCACAGTCTTGCAGGGTTGTCAGCACTAGACACATGAACGCCAAGAAGAGGGAGGAATGAGCTCTTGGATTTGAGCTACACGATTCGCTACATACGTTTTGAGGGCGGTAAGGGAGAGTATGTATCCAGGACAGAGTCACAGTCGAATCACACCACAAAGTTGTAGAGTCAATACTTAATACACTGGAATACTGAGAACTGTACATAATGAACTAAATTAGCCAGGAGGTGAGCCCGCGCACAACTCTAATTCGCGGCAAAGTTACTCGTTTTTAGCGGGCAGCACGAGTTTTTGAAATTATTTGGGTCACACTCACTTCACTTATCAGTGTTTTATGCACCTTATATACACAACAGCGGCGTAACCGGTCTCGGATGCGTCCGAGAAACCATGTAGTTTCACATGAGCTAGAGGGGGTGTGCCATTATCGGCCGAGGGATCGACACTTCAACAATGTTTTTTAAGTCGATCACAAAGTCTCGCCATTTTAGCGCGAGGTCCGGAGACAAGGGTTCATCCCAAAGATACACCGGAAGTCCTACAACACTTGCATGAAGCGCTTTGCTATCATTATGCAATGGGGGACAAAAACCGCACGGGTCGTAAATCCGAGCGATCAGACTTAGCACTTTCCGCTTAGTCGGGGCATCACATGTGAAGTTGAGGTTATATTTAAAACAGTCTGTCACAGGTGACCAATGGATACCTAAGATGGAGAACAGAGGGTCCGACGAAGGTTGAAGAAACACAGGGGATTCTTGATGAGAGGTAGGCAATGGTTTGAAGTAATTTTGGGCATATTAGAAACCCATTTCCTCAGTTCAAAGCCGCCTAAGCGGAGAAGCTCGATCAGCTGATGTTGAAGTTGGAGAGCTTCGTCTTCAGTGGACGCTCCGGCTATCAAATCGTCCACATAGCTATGGTGTTTCAGAATGTGAGCTGCCTGAGGGAAATTGGAACCTTCATCTTGTGTCAATTGTCGGAGAGTTTTTTATGGCGAGGTAGGGTGAAACAGTTCATACCATACGTCACCGTGGTCAGCTGGTAAGTAGAGAGCGGAAGGGAGGGGTTTTCACGCCAAAAGGGATGAGCTGGAAACCTTTGGTCGTCTGGATGAATCTTAATTTGGCGGTACATCTGCCGGATGTCGCACGAAAAAACAAAATTTTTCAGCCGGAAGTGGAGAAGGATATCACAAATATTATTTTGTAACTTTGGACCGGTGAGAAGTACGTCGTTGAGGGATAGGCCTGAGCCGGTCTTGGCACTGGCGTCAAAAACAACACGAAGCTTGGTAGTGCTACTATACTCCTTTCACTACCCCATGATGTGGGAGAAAATAATGCGGAGCAGATAAATCAGGATGGGGAAGACATTTCATGTGTCCGAGCGCCTCGTACTCGGTCATGAACTCGATATAGAGCGCCTTCAGGGGGGAGTTATTTCTGGCGTGGATCCGCCTCTCCATAGACTCCAGGCGATGAGCGGCGGTTGACCCTTGACGTTCCCAATTTAGTGTGGGCGAGGTTGTCAACAAAGGGAAGCTTGACTACATAGCGACCCTTCCGAGTCACGTGTATGGCGATGTTCTCAAACAGTTTATCACACGCGATTTCTTCTTCCGATTTTTTTACTACAGATCGGAAGTTCTTCCTGTGTCCAAAATCGTTGAAGGGAGGAGTGGAGGTCAGTATCTGTGGTCGAGAGGAGAGAGATGGCGAGATTAGAGGTTCTTTGCGCGGTAGAGAGACAACGGCGCACTTCCAACAATCACATATCCAAAAATAGTGCCAAGAGCAGAAGGCATATTCGCCCCGAGAGAGTGTCGCTCATTGGTAAGCAGTTGAGGGAAGAGAGAGTTGCCGATGAGGACATCGATTGGACCAGGCTTGCCAAAGGTCGGGTCCGCGAGAACAAAAGATTTTGTTCGCATGAGTACTTTCCGGGTTAAGTTCTACCCGCGGAAGTTCGAGAGAGATTTTTTCCAGTACATGGAAGGAATGGTTTTGGGCAATTAAGTGTCCCGATAATGTTTCAAGATTGAGATCTAGTGACCCTCTGGTGTTAGTCATGTTTTGGGCTAACCCAATGACAGTGAGGTTAGAAGGCTGGCGACGTGAGCCTAACAGCTGAGCAGCACGCTCAGAAACAAAGTCGGACATACTGCCAGAATCCAATAAGGCGCGGAAAATATATGACTGGCCATTGTGGGCAGTGAGTTTGACCAGTGCTGTACAGAGCAGCACGGTGCTTGTTTCAGTGAGAGAGGTGGAGCGCGCGGCACAAGTCAGTTGTTGTGTTGACAGCTAGCGGGGGGGGGGGTAGAGGCGCAGTGGCGGAAGAGCTCTAGGCCTATCGGCGCTGTTATTAAAAGTGCAGAAGCGAATGGTGTTTCCTGTGGCAAGTCGAACATGTGTTCTTGGATCTGCATTTCCTCTTTAATCGGATGATTTCCCAAGCATGAAATGCACCGCTGGTTACCTTTAACGAGGTTGTACCGCTCATTAGGAGACTTGTCCTTAAACAGAGGACATTGGTAAATTTTGTGCCCAGATTTCCGGCAACAAAAACAAAGAGCTTCGTAGTTTGAATTAATTTTAGCGTCAGTAGCTAAACAAATTCATTTGCTTGGGGGAGGCGAACTGAACACGCTTTTCAACCCTCGGTCTGGAAGAGGTAGACAGTAATTTTCGTCTCAGAGTGGGTGTGAAGGCTAGCGTCTTCAATCTGGGAGCATTCCAGATTTAAAAATGTTATATAATCTCCGTGACCTTGGGGAGGGAATGCGGAGCGGCGCCAGGCTCTCTTTGGGACTCACCGATACTGTTCCAATTTTCTGGACAGTTTTTGCTGTCAAGTTTGCGCAAACAAGTGAGCTGACAATAGAGGATTATCAGAGGCGATATCACAGTCCAGGGCTTTCAGGGCTTTCAAGGACTCTGAATGTTTCATAAAATGTTGTTATGAACGCTCTAAGTTGTTTAGCATTGTTGCTAGCGATCTGCGGGCATGTCAAGTATATAATTTAGATGGAGAGTAGTGAGGGCGGCGTATGTTATGATATCTGTCCCGCAACAACTGATAAGCAATGAGGTAATTGGCGGGGGTGAGATTGAGCGACTTCACTAAGTTCAGAGGTTCGCCTTCCAATATGCTCAGTAAATACTGGAACTTAGCGACGTTTAGAGAGTGAAGCACTGCGGTGTACTGTAGTGTCAAACAGGTTGATAAATGAAATCCATTTCATAGGAGAACCATCAAACGTCTGTAAGTTTAATTTAGGCAACTTGACTCCAGTTACCGTCGTGGGGAACAACGCGGGATGATCAGAATGTGATGAGGACGCGGAGTTGTGGGTTCAGTGACAAGATGAACCTCGATCAAGCTAGAAATAGCGACATATAGGTCGTTAACCTCATCCTGATCTTTGGAAAGAGTATCTTGATCCGCTGCTTCACTGTCACCTTCGATGACACGTTGAAGGTTAAGTTCAAAGTCCGCGCGTTTCTTCTTTAGTTCCGCGAACACTGTGTTTAATTGTCTGATTTGAACTGGTGTCAAAGGTGGAGCGCTGGTAGTGATTTTCGTGACGGTTTTCGTTAATGAGAAGCAAAACGATGATTTGATAAGATCTGTTGATTTACGATAAGTTTCGTATTTGAATTCCTTGGAGCCATTGTGATATCGAAAGGGGCAAAGCAGTTTTACAAATGAGAATTACCAAAGGTTTCCGATAGTGCCACAAAACAATTAAAATGAGACAATTAACAAAGATAATTTAAAAAACAATGGAGGGATACCGTAATGTAAACAAATCAATGTAAGCGAAAGGGGGGAACAAGTTAAGTTGAGGATAAGACAAAATTAATTACATTAAGTGCCGTATGTCCACCTAAGCTACCTTAATAGCTAATCTAAGTACCAATGTTATGTAAACCCTAAGGCGAGAAAATATTTTAAATGGAGCAATTATTAGTAAAAATAATATAAGAGAGACAGTGATAATTGTTATTAAACAATTAAGTAACCCGTGAGAGATATCCTAAGTTAATCAGGTTGATAAAGAGACACAATTGTAGAGAACGGTGAATGAACCTTTTAAAATAAAATTGACAAAATACAATGGAGTGTAGAGAAATAAGTAGCTAATATGTAGTTAGAGATAAGAAATGTTTGCTTTCAATAATTTGGCAAGAGTACACCATAGAATTGACCTACAATCACCAATACTATCGATCAGAGAGTTAATCTAACACTTCTTAACATAATTTACGCTAGAACATGAACAACAATGATGTAATTGAAATGAAAAGGAGAGCAAATCAGTTCAAGTTAAATCTTAAATTGACATGAGAACTTAGAATGGCAATTAATTGGTTGCTTATTTAACAAGTAAATTACAATGGAACAAAGCGAAATGTTATTCAATAGCAAATTGAATAGTGAGCAATATATTGCTTTAGAAACAATTACAAGGAACAATGTAAATTTCCACTAGCACAAAGTTACATTAATGGAATGGAGAATTATTGTGAGTTAATTAATACTATCAAAGAAAGAGTGGTCAATTAACTAAACCAGATATTGCCCTGTTGTTACTAAATACATTACTAGTATATTACTAATGTGAGAGAGAGTATGGGTGGACTCGTGTCCGAGTCTCTATTCAGAGATATAAACAGAGTTCCGTTACGGCGAGAGAAATGCAGTATCAAAAAACCGGTACAGCTGACTGCAGCGGAGGCCGTGCATTCAAGTATCGATCGGGCCATCAGCTGTTGAGGGGCGGTCGTAAAATTAGACTGCCTACGGACAATTACGTAATAGTTGTTGACGTCAACGATCCAGTTGCGCGAGAGAAGAAACAATGTTACCAGTACAACACGTTCGCAGCGCCACCATACAAGCCGGTAGCGTCGGTACGGCAGATTCAAAATGGCGTAACGACGCCTGTTACAATTTAAATTAATTACAACACAAATTACTGTAATCTACAGGACTGATTCACAATCATCCGGCCCGGAGGACCAAAAAAATGTACGGGCAGAAGTTAAAAATTAATAATCGGAGGACCAATTATAAAATAAAAATAAAACAATGTGCAGAATGGCGGGAAAGTGGGCAGGTAACAAGACGGTGAAGAGGAGAATACAACACAAGTGATGGAGTTTTAACAGTACCTTGGAAAACTCGCTGTGTGTAGAGATCCACAGGGGGAAGCAGCAACGACAGGAGTGCTTAGGCGCGACGTAATTGGCGCGTAGCGAACGGCGTCACCGCTGGCGGCCGCGGTAGAACGACGAATAATCCGCACTGGACACTGTCTTCTCCACTAATACCCTGAAATTACCTCCAAAGGAGTGTGGGAGGAGGATGGTAATGCACATTAAAGAAAAACACTTGAAAACAAAGTCAATACGAAAGGGTCGAGCACAAAGAGTGACCCACGAACTGTAGAGCTACATGGTCTCCGGCCGATGATTCCACTCAGAATGCCGGAAGCGGCTCGCTCCAGGGGACGCTATCGCCCTGGTTGGTTAGAGGGGTATCTGCTATTCGCCGAACGGGCAGCAGTCGCAAAGCGAAGAGCGCCCAGAATACTTCAAGGACAGGACCCTTTAAGATATCAGGGGGGGTGGCGCTGATTGGAACAGCGGACGACTGATTTGGGGACCACGCTCCCCTCTCTCTCTTATACCTAAATGCGTCTGGGCTAGATTATGCTTATCTATATTAAATTAAATATTGAACACCATCTGAACAAGATTTGGGCCCAAAAATAAGATTTTACAAGGTAGATCAAAAAGGCTTTTGCAAATGTTTCAAAGTATAGTCTAGGACTCTATCGTCTACCCATCTATTCATTAGCCACCGTCCCGGCTTCTGCCGATTTTATTGATTTTTCAATGTATTTACCAAAGAGGATAAATCTGCGTGCTTTCTGTTTTAAACTCATCAATTTTACAATTAAGTTGTTCAATTAACATATATTTTCGGACTGCAATGCATTTACACATGAATAATCATTCATAAGTTCATCTAACTTAGACCTAAGTTTACTAGAACTAGTTTTTAACATTAAGTTCTCACTTAAAATAGCGTCTTTCTCTTCTAAAAATCACATCTTGAGCGTTCAAGGAGTCATTCAGCTCAGAACGTCCTTTGACATTTCTCATCTTGGAGTTTTTTTTCCAAGGCACCAGTATGCAACTTTAAATGTTCATTTTCAGAAAGTAAGGTTTGACTCAAAATATTTGAGTCATTCAGCTTTTTTAATAATTCGCAGAAATCAGTTTCGAGCTCATCAAAAATCTACGTTGGGAAAATTTACTCGCAATCTTTTTAATTGCGTACACATACGAGTAATCACGCCACTCAGTAGCGTCGTCAAAACCCGTTGCGTCATTTAAACAGCCTCAATTAATGAATAGCTGCGCTAAAGTTGAAAGGTATGAATCACCATGTCGCCCGATGCGGAGCGATGCACGGCGCAGGCAGCGATGTCAGGCGGGACGTATTCAGTAAGCGGCAGGCGCAGCAGTAAATGCTCCGTTCCGCCAGCCGTGAGTTGAGCAGGTACAGGTCAGGCCGTGCGCGTGGCAGCAGTGGTTCACCGCGGCGCATGCGCCACAGATAAGTTTCGCCGATCAACAGACCAGCTACCGTCTACTGCATGCAGATCGATGATAATGTCGTAAGACAACCATCAGCAAAGTCAATATGCACCCAACTACTCACAGTTCCTCCGATCGACGTTCAAGCAGATTTCGATCGTGCATAAATAACCAGTTCCAGACAGCAACGAATACAACACCCAACAGTGAGTAAAAAACCACTCTTAATCAATAAAATTTCAGACACATAATCATGATTGCACTCTTCAGGCAATCAGTGTTGCCAAACCGCAATCAGTGTTTGCCAAATTGTGAGTAAGCTACATGTCATGATATAAAATTTACCTTCTCCCATTCAATATATAAAATTATTAACATAGCTGAACTAATGAATGTTCATGAAAACAAACATGAACTAACGAAGGACTAGCAATGTATATAAAAAGTTTAGGAATGTATTTTGAGTATTGTTCAACTTTCAATACAATAGAGCAATGGAATCCCCAATTGCACTAAATAGAATTGAGGACTACTTCAGTAATTATGTGATCCACATTATAGGATCCATGGTTTGTAAGAACTAGAGATGTTTTTTTTTTATACTGATACCCTAAATAAAATAAACATTACATTTTTAGTAATAAATAAGTTGATTTATCAGCAACTTTTAAGTCTACGAATAAAATTTGGCAATTTCTCTTCTTTACGATAAAGATTATCTCACAATGTAATGTTTTTTTAACAAGCTTAGTTAGATAGTATGTTATGGTCGGCTTGAGTGGTGGACAGGTTATAAAATACAACACAAAATTGGTATTATATTCAGTTAGTTTGTAAGAGTGGAATTAAACATTTTGTTCCCTTGGAATTTTTCATTGCAGTGGCTGTGTGGAGGCATTCAAGCTAATTCTCCTGTTTCCACCCTTGAAAACTGGCCCCAAAAATTATTTCAAACTAGCAAAAGGGAAATTCAATGGTAATTCAATGATCACTATTATCCCAACTAAAATATTCGCCATTTAAAATTAATCAAAGTTTTTTTTATATCAAATTAAAATACTAAATAGTTAAGAAGAAAATATAGAATCAAAATATAATGTTTGTTCCGTATGATAAAAAACTTTCCATCACAAGTAAGGAAAAGTCTTTCGTCGGTTTTTACTAATCAAATACATTTTATATAATTTCCTATATATTTAAGGTTTAATTTATTTATTTATCCTGAAAGTAATATGGCTCCAGACTAGACGTGGATTTAGAATGTAAATTAATTATTTCAAATGATGCTTGCAATATCAAGAATATAGCAAAACATATGTATCAGAAGAGAAACGAAAATTTTAACGATCTAAAATTAGACAAGATGAGTTTCCTTATTCAGTAACTTGGACTGTTTTGCTATTTTGCATCCCAAATAGTTTAAAATAGTTAATTTAATTTTTAAACAACCCTGGCATAAATAATGCATTAAAACATTGCTGGCTGAACCAGCTGATTCCTGGAAGCTATGTTTTCGTTTAAACTAAATTTGCAGGATCCTGCTCCTAAACAGTGTACAATTTGAAAAGGGATACATAAGGATATAAATATCCTAAGTTAACTTGCCATTGTGCCTTTTACCGCTACTAGCTTTGAGCTTACCACTTCACTGTAATGGCACAAAGACTGGTCGGAAAAAGCGCAGCACACAAAGCCTGTACAAACTCGGAAACACGCGTCAGGTACTTTGTACGAGTTCAAACCTCTGTGTTTTAGTCTTCCTTAGAACATTTCAGTAAAACTCGGTTTTATAAATTTATTTTACTCTGTCATAAAACCAGGCCATTATTTCTAACATAAATAAAAGCCACTATGCTTATAACCTTCTTGTTACTGATCTATTAATGTACCTTTCTAACCAATATATTTAATTACTTACCTTCAGTCATCTTCATCGTCCCGTGTAACTATATTTACTTGCACTTATCCATTATAACCTTGACATAGACATAATTACTGATTTGGCTGCATAGAAACGTTACATTGCAGACATCATCCACTTTTTAAGCTTTTAAATTGCATATTGGTCACGTTAAATGACAATATGGTTATTGGTACTCTTATATATTTCATTAGATTATAACTTATATATATTAGTTATTTGTTTTTATTTGTGAGAAAAGCAGGCACTATTTTCAGAAACATAACTCTAATAAATAATATTCCCGGTCATATAATAGTAAAAACCTCCCTGTTAATACGAGGTATGACTTAAACATCGTCACGCCTATCTAGCTTGTAAGGTTTTAGATCATATTTCAAGTCTATAACTATATGTGTCAATGTCATGTTTTCTTAAGCCATGGTTAACCACTAGATCATGTAAAAATGTTCGCTAATCCTCAGCCAAGTCCCATGGAGTACACTCGATGTCATCTATACAGAAATAAAGTTTTAAGCAAAATTTCATTTCGTTCCCAATATAGTAAAGTCATAACTTATTGAACTCAAGTTATATTTTATTTAAATTATTGTAGAAGGTAAAAGCTTAGTTTAGCCTATACCCATAGAGAAGAAAAGAAAAGATCTATGAAATTATAAGAGCCCCACCCCAACGATGTAGAGGGTCGTCATTCGACACTGAGTTCCAAGTACGTATAGAGTGCATATTTTAACCTGTGTTTTAAAGTTAAAGATAAAATTAATTGTGCAGTTTCTTCCACTGAGACGACATAAGCGATTGTCGTGTAGATTTAGTAAACCTGACATATTGTGCGAAGAGACAGGCAGACAGACAAAAATAAATATTTATCCAACTCATTGATTGTCAGTCTCCGCTAGGTTATGTAATAAATTAGGATAACCTCAAAATGTGCAGAGTTTTATCTCTACCTGACTTAATTTTTTTTGTTTTGGGATAACAAGTGGAAATAATTGCACACATGTTTTATGATCTAGTGCGATTGCTTAAGCCGAATCAATTACGTAGGGAAGGCTCACCTATTAATACATATTTAGAAAACCATGTACTTTGGATTTATTTTTGCAATTACTTTAAAAATCAAACAAAACTTATTAAAAATATTGTGGTTTACACAGTTTAAGAATATTGAATTCAAATGAAAAGTTGCTATTTCTTTTTGCAGTCGGATTCAGCTAATTGGAGGCTATAAATACAATGAATTTTCTAATGTAGCCTAAAATATCTAAAAGGGCCGTACAATGTTTTATTATAGTTATAAGTATAAATGCCAATTTTCGATGTTTGGCTAATCAATAAATCATCGTTCCGTTAAGATAATCCAATAAGCAAACCTGCATATCACAATCGAATCTATTTAAACTAATCAATTAGGTTACATTTATAGTTTTACAGCTATATATGGTTAGGTCGACACATTTAAATACAGTCTTGACTGTCCCTGTTCAAATGATATGTTTTTTATAGATTTGTTTTATTTAATATTAGTAAAATGACATTTGCGGTACATTTCAATTGTTTTAACAGCAATAAATAGTTTACTGCTATTTCTATTCCTATTCCCTAATACGAAAGGGAAAATCGTATATTCCAATAAATCTATTAAAAAAACTGAGTTCAATCATATGAAATTGTAACCAGTGAAATCATCAATACATAAACATTCAAACACAATGTTGCCTAAATATTCACAATGTACAACGAAACAGATTTCATTTGTTCGTTACAACTGCTGGCACAATGTCTCTTGCTTATGTATAGTGAAGTGTAAAAAATGTATTTTACCATGTGATAGTAAAACTTTCCTCCTGATTGCATGGCATTTCAAGAATGACATAAGTTATAGAGCTAAAAGTTATCGCAACTTCAAAAAATACATGTTTTAAATAGCAAATTTTATGAACCCAAAATTTCAAACTTTTTGAATATTATTTAATATTAAAATTTTAAATTATATTTAGCTAAAAGTTCATAACCATAATTTTCGAACAAAAATCAATAAACATACTCCAAGGACGGAAGCACCCTCTGGTTAACCTGTTGAAATCACGAAAAGAAACCAGGTTGTAACCTAATTATGTTTGATTCATATGATATATAGTATAATCCCATGTGATTAAGTATAATTGATGGAATTTCAAATGCAAAAAGTTATAAATTTAAAGTTAGATTTTAAAGCCACTTTCGTTTTGTTTATTTATTGGAACATCGGGAAATAGATGAATCGCTCAGATAGCAGGTGAGAGTTTTGTGAATATTTACCAGCGTTGTCAACTGATTATGATCATCTATTTTCTTTTCCTTCTATTGATGATGACTGTGGCTGCGTGTATGGGATTATAGACAAAGCTATTGTGTACCGATACGCAGCAAGCAAAGTGCAATAATACACCAGCAAGCAGCAATAAAACAAATGCAATGAAATATGAAATAGTAGTAACAATATATCTAATTGTTCATTTTCAATTAGTCATTCATTAATTTATAATTCAACTAAAATATCAGTGAAATATAATTAGTCAACCATATGTGTACAAATTGTAGTATTGTTTCGAAAACAACAGACTGATTCCCGCCTGCAGTTCAAATAGCGGTCTCTGCAATCACAGCTTGTTAATAACTTGCTTGATCTAACTAACCGCTGTTTTGTCTGTAACTTTTTTACCATTGTGGTGCAATTCAATTCACTAGTTCTGAGCTTTGTACCAACAACAACGAATGTGCCACGTGTAGTTAGAAAAGCAATAAATTGCAGTCACCTAGTATTGGTAAAAGTTTTTGCTTCTGCTGGAGCCACACGAACGTCCATTTTAAATCACATGTTTTTGTACCTATTGAAATCGGTAGGGGCGACATTACAGCATTAGAAACAGGGACGAAACCTTTACTTCAGTTTGTATTATTACCTAGGAGCAAACTAAGTATCAAAATAATTTTCTTGTTGAATCACCGATGAAATTTCTTTCTGTATAGGAGTTAATATTAAAATATTCTTTCAGTTTTACAATATTCAGAAAACTAATAGGTAGGGTGATACTTGTGAAAAATCCTAATCATGTCATTTATTTACTAGTTTGCAAAAAAGGGACGAAAGGAAAATTCTTACCAAATTGGTATATTTGTATTAAAACCAAGTATTTGAACTAAACTTTATCATTTTGTGCGTAGTCGCACTATAATAGTGTGGTTCTCTCTCCTGGAGACATCAAGAAAATAAGTGTAATAACTACTGTACAAACCAATATGTCAATTTTATTTATCGTAGTAGAGGTTTTGAAGTACGTTCTTCCGAACATACATACATACCTACTTACGTTTGTCGTATATATACGTTATGTAATAATTGTCCTGTTTGGGATGCCCCTTTCATGAAAAACATTGGTTTTCTTTAAACAATACAATTAAAATAAAACCTTCTGTTTAACATTTTTATTTTAGAATGTTGGTACAACTCTTATAAAAACTTACATGTATTCAAGTGTCCGTGCTGTTTTAATTCAATGATAATGGCCTTTTTGGATTAAATTGACTTTTGATTAGTTATTATTCTCAGTGAAATCCAAAAACAACCCAATACGTATTTCCATCATCAGAATACAGAATAAAATATGACTCTCCGAATAGCTTAGTTCTTGAAGTTATAAACCATGAAACACAAACAAACAAGCACTCATTTCAGAAAACAGGTGGTAATAATGCCTAATTTAAATTGTAATATTTGCTGGTGTATAAGATATTTTTACAATTACGCCACTTGCAAAAAAATGTGTATATGTCTACAAATTAGTAAACAATGTGTGGTTTATACAATATAGGATATGCAATAGATTGTGTATTGGTGTACTTGGGCTACATCTTTTTCCTAGAATTGAAGCGCATAATTACAGTAATTCGCTATCATGGAAACGTCCTGTGTCTGTCTGGCCTTTATCGAAACACTTTTTATAAAAAATAAATTAAATCATAAACGACATTAGAAGTAGGATATGGTGGATATTTTCTTTAAAATACCTTGTATTAATACAGCGACAGCTAAAATTCTGTTTTAAAAGCCTCAAAACACAAAAAACAATACTTCAAACTAGCAGTTAGACCCGACCCTAGTTTTTGCGCTTGATTCCATACTGAATAACGATACGTAATAAGTTTGTTTGGACTCTTTATATATTAGCATAATAAAAGCTCCTGAAAATAAATAGTTTTTTTCAGTAGCTTTTACATAAATCAATACAGTATTTTTTCTTGGCATCAAAGAGAACCTACTTACCAAGCAAATTCTTATTTTATGCCTACACCCTTCCTACCAAGATTTATGACTCAAAACTAGAGAGACAAAAATATCGATTATAAGAAGTTAATGCCTCATGGGACCTTGATATATCTATCTATAATCTTATTTATTGTTAAAAATTATATAAATCGTACATATGGCTACGATGTAAAGTAAGAATATATAGAATGGTATAAATAAGACATGTTCATCGAGTATTTTTTTACTTGTGAAAAGCAGATTTTTAAAGTTCAAGAGAGGGGGCTATAATCCTATATATACGGAGCAACGAACGCTACAGGAAGCGGAGGCCGCAAACGTTCATGGCTACCTGAGCTCAGTATAGTCAGACTGATTTATGTCTTTTTACACCTCAGTTAATCCCTTTAACAACTACTTTTAGTGTGGTTATTAAACACGGTTCCAATATCAAACATTGAGTACACTCCCTAAGAAAATTTGCTAGAGACAGTGTGCATGGAGTTGATACACAACATTTTAGTAGTAGTTCCTTATGTGTGTTACTACTCTTTAGTATAATTCGTTCATTTTAACCTAGATGGTAGCTATGGGTTACATTAGTTATCCAACTAAAAAATAAATTAGACTTCAAATTTACAAGACCTTTTTTGGATTCGTGCCATAGATGAATTCACCATCTTGAAAATGATTATTAGTGAGACTAACTTACAAACTTATTCAAGGTATGCACAATAGTCATATGGTGAACGTAAAAATTTAAGGGTTTTTCATGCTATTACAATTCATATATAAACTGACGCTATAAAACGCTCATCTAGTTTTTGATAACAACTCTATTTTATATATAAATTATTTTTAAAGACTTGCTAAAACTTTCTCTAGAGCTAGGTCAAATTTATATTAAAACTCAAGTAACCAATGTTTTATGTGATTTTTTGTACCCACCGTCCAACAAAAAAAAATGACAGACACCACAATCGAAGTACATCAAAGTTATGCTCACGACTTACTTTTAGAATTCAGAACTTCAGCTTTCTGTCGTTTGTTAGGCAAACTTTCTACAAACAATTTCAACTTTTGATAAAGGTGATTCAAACTTGGTTTTTAACCCTATCTACAACTGTAACTGTATTTCATCAATACATTTTCATGTGCTAATCTTCGTCTTAGATTTTTTGTTCGCAGTTCTATAAAAATATAAAACTAGATTTATGTTCAAATCTGCAAATCTATAGCTGTTACTAAAACTAAGCAAAATATTGAAATGATGCAACAAGAATAAGAACAATAATTTTTAACGTGGAATTTATTCTCAGGGATATGTAGGCTGAAAAATTATTATATAATGAGGAAACTGGGAAAATAACTGAAAGGAGTGGTAATTAATTTAAGGACATTTTTTTATAATAAGTGTTCATAGGTTGATAGTCCAAAAACATTTTGTTCGAGTACACCCAAATACCCATTGGGTCAGTAACTTGAGAAAACACATACACTGGGAGAACCATTATAACTGTAGGATCCACAATGTGAATACGGTTAAAAGCTAGGATATATACCCTACGTACTCCATGGCAGGACTTCTTTTACTAGTTTTTATACTATTCAATTGATTCGCAAGTAATGACTAAAGTGGAAACTAAAGAAGAATATTTGGGCTGTAATGTGTCTTTAAAATACCCACATGTATCTTCTGGACAGTTTATATTTGACGTTGCAACAAAGTTATACTTCTCTAACAAACATAATAAATAACCATAACGGTAGTTCCGCAGTGTCTAGTTACTGTGTGTTTTAATGGGTCGGGGCTGAATTGGTGTGGACCTGCAAGAATACATCAAGCTAATGTCTCTTTTTAGTTTTTTAATGTCACTTGTCATGTTTTACGATTTCCACTCTATACTAAAAAATTTTATTTTCCAGCTTCATTCTTTTTCGAAACTTTATTAAAATTCAGTCATGTTGTCAGTAACAGCTTTCATAGGCTAACTGAAGTTAATTCAAACTGCTAAAATTTAAACCGCTAAAACTTAAATCAAATTTAACTAAAAAAATTTAAGTAAGATGAAAAATAATTTTTTTTATAAAAACTGCATGTATAAACATTAATATAGCAAGTATAATAACATGTTGTAGTCGATGGGAGACGCAATTGGAAAGTCCGCAAATATCATTTTTGTCTTTACCATTTTTTTAATTTCTGAATTCCCTTTCGCACTTATGGGCAAAACATTGTGAAACTCCCGCAGCTCTCCAGACATAAAATGGAATGGTATCTTTTATCGTTTCTTAATAATTGTCCGAAAACCAAAGATGCGCATGTATAAAACAGTACCTACTCTAACTTCTGCATCGTCTGCTTCGTTCACCAAAACATCCTTCAAGTAACTTGTTAACCTACGCTATTACGAAACAAGTTTCATACTCGTACAGAATCCATGAGTTAATAAGAGATGTTTTAACTGCCTTGTTTGATATTGTAATAACCACAATCTGTCTTGCAGCTATATATCATTTGTAGTATTTGATATGGTACTTTCCAAATAGCGTTTCATCGCTCACTTACAGAAAATTTATACCTGTGCTAAGAATCATATTTAAGAGTAATGAACAATTGGGGAAGAGGAGATAAAGTAAGAGTCATATAGTCAGTATTTTATAAAGATACAGAGATCGCTTTTTCCAGCTATAAAGAAGTTAAGTTATATCTTACACAGTTCCAGCGCCAGTGACAATGCAGCCTGGAGACGAGTGTTCCGGTCCCATTACATGTAATGAATAGTAATTTGTTTACAAGATTCTACACTAACACTCTTCTTCTCTTCAGAGAATTTACTTTCACATCCTGGCTGGTTTTGTACATACAAATAAGTTAACATGGCTACTAACATTTTGAATTACTCAATTAGAAATCACATACGTGGTATTTAAAACACCCAAATTAGCAAAATATAACTTAAATGCAACTTTTAGGTATTATTTCACAAAACATCTGGAAAATCAGAGTATAGACGTAATTATTTTTAAGTAAATCGAATAACTGGAGTATACAAAAAATAAAAAATTTCGATTATAATTGTTACAATAAAAAGATATAATATAAATATATTGTGTTACGTAGGGACTGATGAATATTTTCCTACGTCCTGTATCTCCATTTTGAACTTCAGAGAAATAATACTGCTTTATAATTATCTAAAATGGGTCCTTATTTTCATTCAAATATATTTATATATACAGAATTTAATTTTAAATCTGTAAAAATAAATTCTTTAAAATAAAAATATTCCTACAAATATTCAGTTTACTATTACTTAACCTTCTTACAACTGCGAAAGTGAGAATTTTTATAAATCAGTATGGGAAGGGAAAAACCCGAGAATATTTAATCATACAAATCATACTTTGGCAATATTTATAAACAAAACTTCGTGATTAGAAAGTTTTAAACATGGCCCATATTATAATTCCACAAATAACCCAACGTGCTGTGTCACGCGTCTCCTATAACCAGTTTAATAATTAAATTATCTATACAATATTTTTCGTAAATAAAAATCACTTGTAATTAATTGGTGTGTGTAATTTCATATGCAAACTGAAATTAATAATGAAATAAACATAAACAAAAAATTATATTCCACCTTATTGTATGACGAATATAATATATAGATGATTAAGAGCAGTATTAACCAACTACAGTGGTAGTCAGAATGACTTCACCATAAGGAAATTTAAAGATCGGACTTCCCCAAGTTGTTACTCAAGTCCACGGAACATATAAGCTAACCATTCAAACCGTATTATATTCTTCATGGAGGTGCGGACTTTCAAGCTATGCTGAGAGGCCATTATTTAAACTTATGTTCATATATGCCAAATTCAAATTTATTGCTGAACCATTATTACAAAATATATTAGTAAACAATTGGCCTAGATCCTGTAAATTACTATTTTTTATTTCCATCAAATAATAGTCCTGCTAACGTGATCTCGGTAGTTTAACCAAGACTACTTGTTTTTATAAAAAGTAAAATATGGGTTCCCAATTGTTAATTTAGCCGAGCTTTAGTTAAATTTTACCACTCGATGGGCTGGAATTTCATTTCTGTCAGTCTGCCGCCTCTGCGAACTGACACATTTTTATAACAGCCACTCTTATAACACACTTTTATAACAGCCACAGAGTTTGGTGATGGTGCATGTCAATCCATAAAACTTAGCATAAGCGAATATTTTTACTTTGGTCTTATAGGTACGAAACGAACATACAGATGAATATGTGGATTTTTAAACATCCTAAATTCAATAATATCACATTTTAATATGAATTTTATTAATATACTGAAAATATAAAATAACAGATTGTTAAGTCCAATGTTAAATTTCAGTTAAAATATTTCATTTTTAGCACCAATATTCCGGGGTTGTGAGTATCCTTATTATCTCAACTGATTTTAAATTATTTAAAACACTTTTTTTATGAAACTTAGCTTAAAGAACGAAATTTTTAATGTAATAGTATAGTGAATCTTAAATTCATTTCTACTACATTAAAAGTAGTTCTTTGATGGTGCATATTCTGTCATATTATTGGCAGGATGTCATTGAAGCCTATCACTATAAAGGTTTGCAATAATCTCTCTATTATCCGTGAGTGACATTTAGAAATTTCTGTTATGTTTGATTTCCTGTCACTATATTTGTCTAGGGAACAGCTCGAAAGTTATATGAGCTGTAGATTTCAAGTTTTAAATGCAAACTTAGCAAAGCATAGTATTTAGAGAAATATTTTCGTCTGTAGGCTTTATATTTTGCATTTTACATATACATGAACCAATTTCCCGATGGTACATGTCAAAATACAGTATAAGAAATTGGCTGATCGTCGTTTAGGATTGCTATTAGGCTGAAGTAATTTATCTTTTGTTTGCCAGCAGATGTAACACTTTATTTTATGTATGACTGTAATGTCTTTCTAACTCTACACAATTAATTACGTGTGGACTTGAAAATTTTGCCTTAAACGTCATTGAAGCCTGTTACGCGAAAGGTGGTTTTACGTAATGGCACTTTTCCATATACATTATCAGTTTGATTCAACTATACGGATGAAGATATATATTTCTGTTCTCAGAATTTCTTCACCAGTACAATCCATTGAATAGCCAAATCTCAAAAATATTAAACTTCTGCGCTTTACCTAAGAACATTCAGATCAAGAACAAATATTTTTTAATTTCGTGCACTACTGCCATTAAAATCTTACATTTAAAAGAGTGGGTTTAATTCTATGCCTACGTTTTTAGGTTTACGAATTTTAGATGAGCTAAATGATAAGCCAATAATTTTATAAAAATTCTAAAAACATATTATTTGCGTTCTAATTATGTGTTAGGTTAGTTATCCTCCTAAAAAATAGATCCAATTTCAATTATAGAAGGTGGTCTAATTGATGAAGGCATTCAATGATAGAAAATGTCCGAAAATATTCTGCTCCTTCCACAATCCATTTGTCATAAACAATAATCATAAAATTGGAGCCGTCCATTTAAAATCAAATAAATTTACAGGATATTGCACCAAAGTGTGAAGTATATTGTTGTTTTGAAAATGTCTATGAAAATCTAATTAATTAAAACATGACAAATTTAATACGAAATGTTATTGATTACACGTTACTTGGTTAACGCGTGACAAGTAGGGTTTGGCATATGATCATTTCATTCATATAGATATTTACTTAAACTCCTGGTATAGCTTTTCAATAACATCATACCATAAACTTAATTACTTTTTCATTTGGATTTAGAGAAGTAAAACTTATTTCAATGTCAACCCATCTCATCACCAAGACAAAACCACTGTCATTATTTTCATTTGATTCAATTGAACACTGGTGTTAATTGGCAAGGACTAAAATTGATGTAACTCAAAAATTCCACATATAACCAATGTTATTCGTGCGTGAATATCCATTAAAATGATATATAATGAGCTCTAATATACTGCTACGTTCAGTATATGCTGCTTAGTTATGTATAACTGTCAGCTAATAAACTATAAGTTCTTTTACTGTTTTTATTTACTTTCTATTTACACATGGCTATATTTAATGTTTCTAAATGTTTTAAAGTAATCTAAAGACTTTAAATGCATAAAATATAATAAATACTATACAAAGGTGAAAAGATTGCAATAGGTATATTTAATTATTTGTTAAATATGCATAAGTTGTATTTAAAAATACCTACGCTTTGCCAAGTTATATAATCAAAATATATACAGCGTCTCATTTTACTTGATGTATTTGTAATTAAATAAATTATACTATAGATTAAAAAACCAAGTAAACTTATTCAATCCTTTTAAATGGAACAATACACCCATTGTGTTGCAATCTTGATTTACAAAGCAATTCGATGCATCGGATCTCTTTGATGATCCCAAATGTGACAAGGACACGATGCTGCAGTTCTATTACATTGGCTTTACTGTATTCTGTGTTTTGTCAGCTGTTTTTAGGCTTTATCTAATTCGAGATACAATTATCCAATCCAAGCGTTTCACTTTGATATTTCGTAGTATCGAGTATATTAGCTATGAATCAAATTAATTGCAAATGCATACGTAAAAATTCTAGATTTCTGATTTGTATTCAAAGCTCTTTAGAAAAGCAAAATAACCGCAAAGTGAAGTGATGTAATAAAATATTATTGTGATATATAGTTAGTATAAATATCTGAAAATATTTTCCTTTTTCAAAAGACCTTTTCTGCAATCGCCTATACTAAAAATTTAAAACACGTATCTTCTATTTGTATGAAATACACTGTTTACGAAACTGTCCCTATTAACTAGGATTAAAGGTCAATCCTTTATTACCAGAAATACTAAAGCTAAACATAACTAAAGTTTGCCATAGCTTTCACGTTATAGCACCCTAATATTGAAATCAATATACAATGTTTCGATGCATCATGCACTTTAAGTACTTTTGAAGATGTTTACAAAGAAATTATAACAAAGAATTTAAGCGTCTCCTGTGGTTAAAGGTTGTGGATATTATCACAAAAGTAAATCTGGGTAATCTCACTGGGAAAACTACACTCTTGCCTAAATTTATGTAAGCCAAACCGAAAACAACTTTTTTAAATTTAATCTTTTTTTTGACATTATTTTTTGTAAGAAATTCTACTCATATAATGATACTTTTATCTGTCCACAATAGTATTTTCAATTGTATTTAATATAATACAGGAGTTTTTATATCTAGAACCTATTGTTTTGTTGCTATTATCTATATACAGATCTAGTATTAAAAACTATAACATAACCTCTTTGTTAAATTATATAATTAACCTTGCTTGTATTTTTACAGTCAGTTTACAAAAATAATAACTATTTATTGAAAATAGTGCAATAATTGACAATTTAATATTCAAACCAACGTTAAAACTTATAGAAAACAGTAGTTTTTTCTTATTAAAATAAACAACTTAAAATTTATTTAACATTATTATTGTAAAAAATATATGTTTTATATATGATTTGCGTAAATCAATAGTAATAGCTTGCTCTGCCATTGTTATCTATACTTTTAATTATCCCCACAAACCTCACTGCTCTCAGTGTGACAT
>NW_025781306.1:0-44111 GCF_021130785.1 Homalodisca vitripennis | reverse complement strand
TAACAATCACCAAATCTCTATAACCCCCTTTTTGGGAAAGTTCCTGGTATAATACTGATAACCCATGATGTCTTAAACCACTCAGTAACATTAACCCCCCCCAGGGAATTTCCTAGTAGATGAAAACTCCTGAAAACCGCTTTATCCCCGAATTTTTTCCCAAACATCCCCAAATCCAACTCCCCCTACCCCGGGAATACTTCTGATAAGACCTGATAATCTTCTCATGTGTACATATTAAACCACCCCTGATGTCTTTAGCCCCCTTTAACATTTATTCTCCCTACCCCCCGGGGGTTTTTTCCCCTTTCACCGATCAATATATATACCTACTGAGCAATTTAAACCCCCTAAACAACTTAAAAATAATGACTCAGGGTTTGGGTTTTTGTTATAATTTACACTAGAACAAATTACAACTATAGCCCACCTGTGGCAGTTCCTTTCTCCACAGCTCCAGTACTGGCTAAACCAGACGTCCGTAGTAAAAATCGGACACCAGTAATCGAAATATAAAATTAAATTTTCCGACAAGAAAGGTTCCAGTCACTTTTTCCACGTTTCTCTAACGGTTAAGCCCGCAAAACGCTCTCCAAAGTCAAAATGTATTGGGTAAATCGGAAAATTAATACACTATGGTATACATACGATCCGCTCTGTACTTAGGGGAATTCCTTGTGTATGACCGCTATGTCCGAATTTTTACCATATTCACCAAAATCACTCTGTATCCTCCCGAATTTGGGCAAACTCAACCCAAAAGGGGGGGCCTGGGGTAGATGGTTATTAGCCCCCGGTAACATTAACCCCCCCCGTGGATTAAAACTGGTATGACCAGATACTATCCTGAGTAACATTAAAACCCCCTGAAGTGTTAACTCCCCGGTAACATTAAAACCCCCCCCCCCCCAGGGAAATTTCCTGCAGTGTACCTTCATGTCCGAATTTTAAAACCAATCAATCACAAATTCTCATTAAACCGCCCCCCTTGGGGAAGTTCCCTGGTATGACACAAGATTAACCCCCCTTGTCCCTTCTTAAACCCACCGGTAAGTTTAAACATACCCCCCTTATGGGGGAAATTTCGTGGGCAATGGACCTCATGTCCGAATTTTACCAATCACCTAAACTCCCTCTCATCCCGCGATTTTTGCTAGCGATACATCAGATTAACCAATACACCACAAATCCTTTAACCACCCCCGGGAATTTCCTGGTTATGACTAGATAACCTCCTTGAGTAAATTTTAAAACAAACCCCCTGGATGGCCTATAAACCTCGGTCAAGGATTAACTTCCCCCCTGGAGAATTTCACTGGTCATGACTATTTCAAAACTCCTGAGCAAATAAAACCCCCTAAACATACTTAAAAATCGTTGACTTAGGGTAAGGTTTTTTTTTTACTATATTTCCACTCAACAATTTTACAATAGTTGAACAGGCTGCAGACTTTACTACCAACGCTGCTGAATCTCTCGTAGCTCAAATCTGATGGCATTAATCTCGATCAACTAAAATTAAATTTCCGGACACGAAAGGTCCAGTCCACTTTTTCTCGTATCTCTAACGGTTAAGCCACAAAATGGCCTTAGAGTCAAAAATTGAAAATTCAATAAAATAGGTCTAATAGCAACTAATCTGAATTCCGACTTATCCTCCCCCGAATTTGGGCAATACCCTCAAAAGTGGGCCCTGGGGTGTGATATTAGCCCCCGGTAACAATATAACGCCCCCTGGGATTTCCTGGTATGACCAGATAACCTTCTAAGTAAAATGTAAACCTTTTAATGTGTTAAATCCCCCCTGGTAATCGTTTAAGCCCCACCAGGGAATTTCCTTGCTTGGACCCTCATGTCACGACCGAATCTTATACCAATCACCAAATCTCTTAAAATTCCCCGCCCTAGGGAAAGTTCCTGGATTTATGACCAGATAAAACCCCCTTGAAGTCTTATCCCCAAGGTATCCGTTTACAACCCCAACCCACGGGGAAATTTTTTTCCCTTTGGCATGACAATCATGTCCGAATTGTACCTATCACACAAATCAAGTCTTATCTCCCCGAATTTAAGGCACTTACTTTGTGGGGCCTGGGGGCGTAAAGCCCCCAGCGAAGGCCGAAGGCGAGTCATATTTAGTATACAGCTCGCAATTGTGAAAAACTTGACTGGACTACACTTCACTCACTGATAATATAGATACAAATTCTAACAATAGTTCCTACAAGTGCTGGAAAACTTGAAATTTGGCATTGCAGGTACCTTTGCACAATATGAACCCGGAGGAAAAGTGCTGAAAAACCGGACTTTTTTACTTCTAAAACTAAACCCCTAAAAAAAATATTCGAGAAAATTCGTGTGCCAATGTTTTCACCCCTGGCAGAGCATTGTGTTTTTGTTAAGCCCGATAGCAGGGTTGTAACCGTTCAGAGCTAGTCTCGGATCTGACGATAAAAAATTCATAAATCAGGAATCGAGGTTGTGAACTACAAAAAAGGGTCCAGTGCACTTTTTGCTCTATCTTCCATGGTTTAATGCGATCCAAAATCGCTCGAATCATTTGAAATTTCCAGAGGATTTTTTCGATAAAAAATAATATTTAGAGCACCGGATAGCGGAGCCGAACACGTTGGGTTTTGGTGGTGGGAGCGTGTTTAGTGGGGGGGTGTCCGTAGCTCAAATCTGTTTGGACCCCATCAAATTAGGGCAAATTGGCGCGATCTACAGGAAAAGGTCCAGTGGACCTTTTTTAGCCCTTATTCTCTATTTGGTTTTGGCCACGAAAATAAAAACAGTGATTTATGTGCAATTTCTTTTGTGAATTACTTTAAACGTGAAAAATGTTTGTTTTTGAGGTCGATAAGCGGCCCGAAAAAACTGTTGCGTCGGAGGGGCAAAAATAAAAACAAAGGTTAGATAGTAGGGAAAAATGAAGTGATATCTACATAAAAAGTTTCATAGTGGGACTTTTTACTCTATCTCCATATAGTTTGGCCGCAAAAATGCGATATTTAAAATGAACATAAGATTTGGAATATTTATCGCCCTACAAATTTACATTTCCGGGGGGGGGGGTGGCCCCCCCTTGATAGCGGCTAAAAACGGTTTGGTGCCGTAGCTCTCCAATACAAATTTTCAACTAGGGATTTAGCAAATAAAATTTTGTGATCTACAAAAAAGGCTCAGTTAAACATTCTTGCCCTTATCCTCTAACGGTTTGGGCCGCCATAAACGCGTTTTAAAGTAAATGTGATTGTTATATGTTTTACCGTGTGATATTTTTTAATTACTGCCCAGTGCAAGTCTTTTGGTCCTAAGCATCTGATACTATTGCCTAATATTATAGGGTCGTAGCCTTTAAATCTGTATGGCATTAAGTCGAAAGAACTCAAAATTAAAGTTTTTCGACAAGGAAAGGTCCAGTCACATTTTTGTGCGTATCTCTAAAACGGTTAAAAGCCGCAAAATGCTCCTTAAAAGTCACAACCTTTGGTTTAAATCTGGAAAATTTCGAATATAAATAAAATGGGGTCTTCTTTTAGCCCCAAGATTCCCTCTATATCATGATGCTCAGGTCACATAAACTTTCCCCGAATACCGCTAATTCCAGTTTAATCGGAGTGATTTACACCCTCCTACATTAAGATATTGGACCTGAAACGTTAGCTGAATGGCGTCAATAGTAAGATAGGGAAACAAAAGTGAATTTTTTATTATGTTTACAGTACCCACAAACACCTTCTATATAATAGGCCCATATGTGGTCCATTAACACCCCCGAGTTAACATCAGCCTCCCCCCCCGAATTTTTTTCTAGTATGACCAGATAACCTCCATGAGTTAATACTAAAACACTCGCTGATGTCTTAACACCCCCGCCGGTAACATTAGAACCCCCTCTCCATGGGAATTGTTTTCCATTTCATTACTAAGATAAAATTCCTGAGGTAAATGATAAACCCCTCCTGAGAAGTTGTCTTATCCGCGTACTCGGTAACATTAACCCCCACCTAACCAGAAAAAGAAAAAAAATATTTTTCCTGGCATGGAGATAGTATATAACTTAATCAGTTTAAATTAAACCCCCTGGATTGTCCCCTATAATACCACTGGTAACATTAACCCCCGCTGGTAATTTTCTTGACTTGATGGACCAGATAATCTCTTGAGTAACTTAATACCACCCTGATTTCTTAACCCCTCGGTAATATTAAACCCCCCGGCCAATTTTCTCAGGCAATGACTCTAAATTAATCTCCTGATTGTTATTTAAACACAACTGTTTAAGCATCTAAAATTCGTGCCTTACAAGGAAGGTCGGTTTTTATTATGGCTTATACTTAATATAAAATCACAAGATCCATTAAATGGGAGTTTGGCCCGCAAAAATGCGAGTTACATAAACTCTAAGTGGAAAAATATTTGGGAAATTTTCGCTTTATACAAATTTACATTCCCGGGCCTTTGGATAGCGGGCTAATCATGGTTGTTGGTCGTAGGTCAAAAACACGGTAATTTAAATAAGTTTTAGTAAACCGACGTGTTCTACATAAAAAAAGGTTCCAGTAACACTTTTTTGGCAAATATTCCTTAAATGGGTCTGGCCCGGGAAAAAAACCCTGTTTAAAAAGGAAATATTTTATAATTTTTAGTGTGATAAATTTTTGTTTCTTGGAGGCCGCAGGTTAGCAGTCCGAAACCACTGATCATAACTTTAAATCACTATAAGTGCTCAATAACTAGACAATCTAGATGATCTTAAAAAAAAAAATGTGTACGGTAGCTTTTTGTCGTATATCCTTACGTAAGGCCCTAAAAAATCTCTCTTAATGGCAAAATCTCTGGTCGTATTATTTGCCCCAATTTCAGGAGTTGTTAAATATGGATGCGCACTGTTAATTTGGTGTGCAATCCGATTCTTGTTCTGGTTTTAACATGTGTTGTTATACTAATTTTAAATACCCTTAAAAGCCGCCAATAACAGTTTCAGCATAAACTCCTGGATTAGCGGCTCATTTATTATAAAAAATTAAAATTAGATTTCTCAACGCTAATTTTAATTTCTTTTTTTAGGTAACAAAATAAAACAGATAACTGCAAAAAAATATCTTATTATCATATTTTATTGTCCAAAATACACATGATTTACTATGTAGCGTTCCAGCTCCTTTATAAATTTTACCCAATGCTTACTGTTTCCTTTTATTATTATGTATATCAATGATGACATTGCGTGCTTATATGTACTAGAATAGAACTAGAAAATAAGTATGTTACATATTTAATACAAAGTTATAATAAAAAATTAAATTTACATGCCAAAAAATTTGAAAACCAAATATTTTCCAAATTCTTAGTCCTCTAACGGGTGTTATTTTTATAATAATTAACAAAATGGTTTTCAGATGTTTTATAGAAGTAAATAAAATATTGTAACACTTATTGGAGTAAAAACAAGCCTAAATAAAAAAAATAAACATAAATGTAGAATTTCGGAACAAGAGCTAAAAATACATAATTATAAATATAAGGAGTAAAAATATTTCTACGAGGAAAAAAGACTTTTATCGCCATTCAAGAAACTGGTTTATTTCAAAAGTTTATAAATATATAGAACTTTCATAAAAAGATGATCTTTATAACACATAAAACTACACAGTAGTTTACCGATCAACTATTCGCACTGCTTCAACAGGATATGAAGAATAACACAAGAGCTGCCCGGCGCGCGGCGAGGCAGTGACGTACGCATAAATGCGCTTGCGGCGTTGAGCAATACTACCAAACTGCCAGCTGTTTAACAAAAACCAGGTTCAGTATCGATCGTTAAACACAAAGATTGTCACGTGATGTGGCACAGCCCCGCTACACTACTGTAACATACACCCCTCACAGTCTAGCGGACAAATTCTGAACTAACAGTGCAAAATAGTAAAAACAAGTATATTGCGCGGCTACGCGCTTACGGCGTTCAGAGCAAAGTCGATCCTCGCGCGCATATGCGGCTTACGGCGCTTTAAGGGTTAACGAGTGACTACCACCCCACATCGTGAATTGGCTGAGCGTTAGAGAAGGTAACATTTAAAACCCCCTGGAATTTCCTGGTATGACCAGATAACCTCCTGAGTAAATTAAATCCCCTGATGTGTTAACCCCCCTGGTAAACATTAACCCCCCACCCCAGGGAATTTCCTGGCTTGACTAAATAATCTCCTGATGATATTAAACCAACTGGTTCAACTTAAAATACTGCCTTAAGGTCGGTTTTTTATTATGTTTATACTAAACAATTCAAGATAGCTGACCCGTGCAGACTTTTCTTCCGAGCTCAGTCCTGGCTAAACCAAAGCTCGCAGCTAAAATCTGACGACAGAATCGAAACTCCCGGGAATTTCCTGGTTGATGAACTCCTGATTAAATTAAACTCCCTGATCATCGTAATAATCTGATAAAGGTAGTTTTTAATTTATTTACACTAAATCTGATTTACACAACATCTGACCGGTGCAGACTTTTATCCCAAGCGTTGTACAGACTGAACCAGAGATAGTAGCTCAAATCCGACGTTTTGAGCTACTATAATTTTGCAACTATAATTAGTGCGATTCATGCTGGTTCCATATTGACCTTGTATTACTACGTTAAAACGAGTGACTAAAAACCCCCCTCCACATCGGGAGTTGGCTGAGCGTTAGTGAAGCTTCAATAGTAGATAGGGACAGAGTGTTTTTTATAATGTTCACAGACACAAACCCACCCTCAAAAAATAGGCCGAACTGTGTAAATTAAACCCCGGTAACACCCCCCCCGGGGATTTTCCTGGTATGAACCAGATAAGCCTCCTGAATAAATTAAACCCCCTGATGTGTTATCCCCCCCAGGGAATTTCCTGGCTTGACTAGATAATCTCCTGATGATATTAAACCAACTGTTCAACTTAAAAATGCTTGCCTTAAGGTCAGTTTTTATTATGTTTGTACTAAACAATTCACGATAGCTGACCAGTGCAGACTTTTGTCCCGAGCTCATTCCTGGCTAAAACTAAAGGTCGCAGCTAAAATCTGAACGACGGAATCGAAACATAAAATTAAATTTCCGACAACAAAGGTCCAGTCACTTTTTCACATATCTCTAACGGTTAAGCCGCAAAACGCCCTCAAAGTCAAAAGTTTGGGTAAATCCGGAAAATTAAACTATGGTATACATACGTCCTCTGACTTTTGGTTAAAACCAAATTCTTCTTGTCTCCAAATTTCACGAACACATAACTTAACTCTTCTACCACATCAATTGATTAATATTATACACCACACATTCTTTTGGCTGAGCGTTAGCGAAGCATTACGACCCGTAAGATTCTCGGGAACGGATACATAAAATTTGGAAACTTCACGTCTGAATTTAACCAATCACCGAACTACGCTTATCCCCGAATTTAGCCAACACCCAAATGGGGGCCTGGGGGCGTAGCCCCAGCGAGCCGAAGGCGAGTCTAATATACTATACAGCCGCATGTGAAACTGGACTGGACTGACTCACTGATATATAGATACAAATTCTAACATAGTTCTAGAAGTGCTGGAAACTTGAAATTTGGCACGCAGGTACCTTTCACAATATAACCCGGAGGAAAAGTCTGAAAACCGGACTTTTTTACTTTTTAAATCCCTCAAAAAAATTTCGAGAAAATTCATGCATTTTTCACCTTGCATGGCCTTTTTTGTAATCTCGATAGCGGGCGAACCGTTGGAGCTAGCTCGGATCTGACGAAAAATTCATGGTCAGGAATGGAGTGAACTACAAAAAAGGTCCAGTGACTTTTTGCTCTATCTTCCATGGTTAAGCGACAAAAAACGCTCGAACATTTGAAATTCCAGAGATGTTTTCGATAAAAATAATGTTTCGAGCCCGATAGCGGCCGAACCGCTGGTCCGTAGCTCAAATCTGATTGACCCATCAAATTAGCAAAATTGCGCGATCTACAGAAAAGGTCCAGTAACTTTTTGCCCTATCTCTATTGGTTTGGCCGAAAAACGTGATTATGTGCAATTTTTTTGTAATATTTACGTGAAAAGTCTGTTTTTGAGGTCGATAGGCGGCGAAACCATTGGTCGGAGGGCCAAAATAAACCAAAGGTTAGATATAGGAATTGAAGTGATCTACATAAAAGGTCTAGTGACTTTTTACTCTATCTCCATTAATTTGGCCGCAAAATGCGATTAAGTGAAAAGATTTGGAAATTTTCGCCTACAAATTTGCATTCCGGGCTTGATAGCGGCTAAACGGTTGGTCGTAGCTCAAAACAAAATTCCATCGGGATTTAGCAAATAATGTGATCTACAAAAAAGGCTCAGTAACATTTTGCCCCCTATCCTCAACGGTTTGGCCTCATAACGCGTTTTAAAGTATTGATTTTTTATGTTTTTACGTGATATTTTTAGACTTGCCCAGTGCAGTCTTTTGTCCTATACTCTGTACTGCCTAAATCATAGGTCGTAGCTTAAATCTGATGGCATAATCGAGACAAAATTAAATTTTCGACAAGAAAGGTCCAGTCACTTTTTCTCGTATCTCTAATCGGTTATCTAATATACTATCACAGCCGCATGTGAAATGACTGACTGACTCACTGATATATAGATAGCCAAATTCTAACATAGTTCTAGAAGTGCTGGAAACTTGAAATTTGGCACGCAGGTACCTTTCACAATATAACCCGGAGGAAAAGTCTGAAAACCGGACTTTTTTTACTTTTAAATCCCTCAAAAAAATTCGAGAAAATTCATGCATTTTTCACCCTTGCAGGCCTTTTTTGTAATCTCGATAGCGGGCGAACCGTTGGAGCTAGCTCGGATCTGACGAAAAATTCCATGGTCAGGAATGGAGTGAACTACAAAAAAGGTCCAGTGACTTTTTGCTCTATCTTCCATGGTTAAGCGACAAAACGCTCGAACATTTGAAATTCCAGAGATTTTTTTTCGATAAAAATAATGTTTCGAGCCCGATAGCGGCCGAACCGCTGGTCGTAGCTCAAAATCTGATTGACCCATCAAATTAGCAAAATTGCGCGATCTACAGAAAAGGTCCAGTAACTTTTTTGCCCTATCTCTATTGGTTTGGCCGAAAAAACGTGATTATGTGCAATTTTTTTGTTAATATTTACGTGAAAAGTCTGTTTTTGAGGTCGATAGCGGCGAAACCATTGGTCGGAGGGCAAAATATACCAAAGGTTAGATATAGGAAATGAAGTGATCTACATAAAAGGTCTAGTGACTTTTTACTCTATCTCCATTAATTTTGGCCGCCAAAAATGCGATTAAGTGGAAAAGATTTGGAAATTTTCGCCTACAAATTTGCATTCCGGGCTTGATAGCGGCCTAAACGGTTGGTCGTAGCTCAAAACAAAATTTCCATCGGGGATTTTAGCAAATAATGTGATCTACAAAAAAAGGCTCAGTAACATTTTGCCCTATCCTCAACGGTTTGGCCTCATAACGCGTTTTAAAGTATTGATTTTTTATGTTTTACGTGATATTTTTTAGACTGCCCAGTGCAGTCTTTTGTCCTATACTCTGTACTGCCTAAATCATAGGTCGTAGCTCTTAAAATCTGATGGCATAATCGAAAGACAAAATTAAATTTTCGACAAGAAAGGTCAGTCCACTTTTTCTCGTATCTCTAACGGTTATCTAATTATACTATACAGCCGCCATGTGAAACTGACTGACTGACTCACTGATATATAGATACAAATTCTAACATAGTTTCTAGAAGTGCTGGAAACTTGAAATTTGGCACGCAGGTACCTTTCACAATATAACCCGGAGGAAAAGTCTGAAAACCGGACTTTTTTACTTTTAAATCCCTCAAAATAAAATTCGAGAAAATTCATGCAATTTTTCACCCTTGCAGGCCTTTTTTGTAATCTCGATAGCGGAGCGAACCGTTGGAGCTAGCTCGGATCTGACGAAAAATTCATGGTCAGGAATGGAGTGAACTACAAAAAAGGTCCAGTGACTTTTTGCTCTATCTTCCATGGTTAAAGCGACAAAAACGCTCGAACATTTGAAATTCCAGAGATTTTTTCGATAAAAAATAATGTTTCGAGCCCGATAGCGGCCGAACCGCTGGTCGTAGCTCTCAAATCTGATTGACCCATCAAATTAGCAAATTGCGCGGATCTACAGAAAAGGTCCAGTAACTTTTTGCCCTATCTCTATTGGTGTTTGGCCGAAAAACGTGATTATGTGCACAATTTTTTTGTAATATTTACGTGAAAAGTCTGTTTTTTGAGGTCGATAGCGCGAAAACCATTGGTCGGAGGGCAAAATAAACCAAAGGTTAGATATAGGAAAATGAAGTGATCTACATAAATGGTCTAGTGACTTTTTACTCTATCTCTCCATTAATTTGGCCGCAAAATGCGATTAAGTGAAAAGATTTGGAAATTTTTCGCCTACAAATTTGCATTCCGGGCTTGATAGCGGCTAAACGGTTGGTCGTAGCTCAAAACAAAATTCCATCGGGATTTAGCAAATAATGTGATCTACAAAAAAGGCTCAGGAACATTTTGCCCTATCCTCAACGGTTTGGCCTCATAACGCGTTTTAAAGTATTGATTTTTATGGTTTTACGTGATATTTTTAGACTGCCCAGTGCAGTCTTTTGTCCTATACTCTGTACTGCCTAAATCATAGGTCGTAGCTTAAATTGATGGCATAATCGAAAGACAAAATTAAATTTTCGACAAGAAAGGTCCAGTCACTTTTTTCGTATCTCTAACGGTTATCTAATATACTATACAGCCGCATGTGAAACTGACTGACTGACTCACTGATATATAGATACAAATTCTAACATAGTTCTAGAAGTGCTGGAAACTTGAAATTTGGCACGCAGGTACCTTTCACAATATAACCCGGAGGAAAAGTCTGAAAACCGGACTTTTTTACTTTTAAACCCCTCAAAAAAATTCGAGAAAATTTCATGCATTTTTCACCCTTGCAGGCCTTTTTTGTTATCTCGATAGGGGCGAAACCGTTGGAGCTAGCTCGGATCTGGACGAAAAAATTCATGGTCAGGAATGGAGTGAACTACAAAAAAGGTCCAGTGACTTTTTGCTCTATCTTCCATGGTTAAGCGACAAAACGCTCGAACATTTGAAATTCCAGAGATTTTTTCGATAAAATAATAATGTTTCGAGCCCGATAGCGGCCCGAACCGCTGGTCGTAGCTCAAATCTGATTGACCCATCAAATTAGCAAATTGCGCGATCTACAGAAAGGTCCAGTAACTTTTTGCCCTATCTCTATTGGTTTGGCCGAAAAACGTGATTATGTGCAATTTTTTTGTAATATTTACGTGAAAAGTCTGTTTTTGAAGGTCGATTAGCGGCGAAACCATTGGTCGGAGGGCAAAATAAACCAAAGGTTAGATATAGGAAATGAAGTGATCTACATTAAAGGTCTAGTGACTTTTTACTCTATCTCCATTAATTTGGCCGCAAAATGCGATTAAGTGAAAAGATTTGGAAATTTTCGCCTACAAATTTGCATTCCGGGCTTGATAGCGGCTAAAAAACGGTTGGTCGTAGCTCCAAAAACAAAATTCCATCGGGATTTAGCAAAAATAATGTGATCTACAAAAAAGCTCAGTAAACATTTTGCCCTATCCTCAACGGTTTGGCCTCATAACGCGTTTTTAAAGTATTGATTTTTATGTTTTACGTGATATTTTTTAGACTGCCCAGTGCAGTCTTTTGTCCTTACTCTGTACTGCCTAAATCATAGGTCGTAGCTTAAATCTGATGGCATAATCGAAAGACAAAATTAAATTTCCGACAGAAAGGTCCAGTCACTTTTCCTCGTATCTCTAACGGTTAACCCGTTGAAATGCCATTAAAGTCAAAACTTTGATTAAAACTGGAAAATTCAATAAAAATAGGTCTAATACTATTCCGAATTCCACTTATCCCTTAATTTGGCCAACCCCCATAAGGGGGCCCTGGGGTGTGTCATTAACCCCCCCCGGGAATTTACTGGTATGACCTCATGTCCAAATTTTAACAATCACCAAATCCCTCTTATCCCCGAATATGCAAGCGTAAATTTAACCGCTCATCCCCGAATTTGCAAGCGTACATAATGGGGGCCTGGGGGCGTAGCCCCCAGCGAGCCGAAGGCGAGTCCTATATATATACAGCCGCATATGTAACTGACTGACTGACTGACTCATAGGGTATACAAATTCTAACCCACTTCTAGAAGTGCTGGAAACACCAAATTTCGTACACACGTAGGTGGATTCTTCAAACCACGGGGAAAAGTCTGAAAACCGGATTTTTTTACTTTTGAACCCCTCAAAAAATTCCCGAATGGACCCCTGTTTTGCCCTTGCAGGCTTCCCTTTGAAGCCCGATAGCGGGCGAACCGTTGGAGCTAGCGTCGATCTGGACGAAACAATTCATGGTCAGGAATGAAGTGAACTACAAAAAAGGTCCAGTGACCTTTTGCTCTATCTCAATTGGTTTGGCCGCAAAACGCGATTACATTAAAATATTTTGAAATTTTCGACTAAAAATTTACCTTTCGGGCTCGATTGCGGCTAAACGGTTGGTCCGTAGCTCAAAAACAAATTTTTCAATTGGGATCTAGCAAATTGCGTGATCTACAATAAAGGTCCAATAACATATTGCCCTATCCCCAATGGTTTGGCCGCATTACGCGTTTTAAAGTATTGATTTTTTGAGATTTACTTCAGAATTTAGTTTCTGGGCTCTGTGTTAGCGGAACCTTTATAGTTAGGGTAGATAAAAAATCGTAATTTAATACGAAACAATGAGGTCTACAAAAAAGGTCCAGTGACTTTTCACTCTCTCTCCATTGGTTTGGCTGCAAAAAGCGTTTGAACAAAAAATCCTTTTCGATTTTTTCAAACAATATTTTACTCCTGATCCGATAGCGACCGAACGATCATCGATTGTACAAATGTTTTTCCTTTGTCTCTTAAAAAATGAGGAGATCTACAAAAAAGGTCCTTTGCACGTTTCCCGTATCTTTAAACGGTTTAACCAGAAAATCGGAATAATATAAAATTAATAGATAGGGACGGATTGCTTGTTTTTACCGTGCAGACTTTTAGTAAATAATAAATAGCGGCCGAACTAGAGGTTATATCAAAATTCTGAGGGCAGAAACACCCAAAACAAATTATATTTCCTACAAGAAATGTCCAGTCACTTTTTATCATATCTTCAACGGTTACGTTAAGCGACCAATACGTCTTCAAAGTTAAAAGTTTGGTTCACGTCGTAAAACTGAGTCTATCCCTATCTACCTATACTTGAAATGCAGAGTCTGTCTAGCTCTGTACGGTACGTAACAGAGTACCTTAGGCCGTGTGAAAGAGAGGCTGATCCTTTCGTAAATTCGTAGATAGGGACGGAGGAATTTTCGGATACTAAACATTCTTTGGGCTTTGAATTGTTGGAGCATCTCTACATTAGTCTTCAAAGTTAAATTTTTCTTTTAACTCTTGTGATAAGTCGCTTGTTTACGGTACTATGTCCTTTTATTGCGTTGCTAAGGGCTCTTTCCATCAGGGTAACGAACAGCTGTTTCCGAGGAGCAAAAACACTCAATGCACTGCGATATCGGCCTGTGCCCTTGTATGGAAGGCCCTTGGATTGGAATTTTCTACAGCGGCCATCGATACTATTCTCATCGCTGGTGATGGTATTTACAATCAATTGTGGGATGAGAATCGTATGGGTGGAAACCGGTACTTGTGCCCCGATGAACTTCCCGCTAACTTTGTCATCGAGGGACACTCCGTTGCCGTTGCAGAAAATTCATTTGTTCATGATGCCCTATATCCCCTTTCTCCAGCAGATATGGACGACTGCGTCATGTCTTTGTCCAATGTTTTGCAGTGTTTGATGGCCGAGACCCTTGAAAACAGTGGATTCCTCTTCACTGGACAAACAGTTACAGTTGCTTTTTGGCGTTCCCAGGAGCAACTGTATCTGTTTGATCCTCATCCAGTGAATGAGGAGAGAAAATATGATCTGGCTAATGAGAACAACAACCTGGCGCGGCTCTTCCAGTGCGAGAGTTATCCTGCACTGGCTTCGTTATTGTTGTCTAACACTGCTTTTGACGGGTCGACGAGACAGTTCACTATAACTCGAATGAGTTTTTATCGACCACCGACCCACAACGTTGTCCAGTCTGATTCTCTAACTTCTGACATCCTACCAAGAACATGCAATTCACCACCCACGTGGACGCGTGGAGATAACGTTCATGATGATCCCAAACTTAAAAAGAGCCCTAGAGTGATTCTGTCTCCGTTAGAATATATAATCAAACATAAGGCCATTGGGAGGCCTAAAAAGATACGCCGTGGCCGTCCCAAACGACTTGCAAGTACGAGAGACGAGCAAGTGAGAGAGGCAAAGAAAAACTATATTAAAAGGAATTCTAAGACTATTCGTGATAAACTGCTTCAATACCTTGAACAGCGCCCCGATATCAACAGAGACGCCGTACGCCGTTACAGCCAAAAACACCCTGAGGTCCACAGAGACGCCGTACGCCGTTACAGCCAAAAAACACCCTGAGGCTCACAGAGATGCTGTACGTCGTTACGGCCAAGAACACCCTGAGGGCCACAGAGAAGCTGTCCGTCGTTACGACCAACTTCATCCTGAGGTCCACAGGAAGGCCGTTCATCGGTATGAGGAACGACACCTTGACACATGTCACGACAGAGTTAGATTGTTTCGTCTTAATAATCCAAAACTTACCGAACTTCATTACTTACCTATCTTACTTGCTCGTCTCATCGTTGCCCACGGACCAATGGCATATTGGAGCGGTGTACTACTCTATGACATAAACTTATACAAACTGAAAAAAAACAAGTCTTTGGTGTGATGACGTTTTCATTTGTCCTCACTGCCAAGCACCTCTGTTCGAGGAAGAGGAGAGCAGAAAAAAGTGGTGCTGTGGAGTGGGCGCATATAATGTGACAAAGTTACCGCCCCTTAATGCACCATTCTATTCTAATTGCCGCTTCCTCGATAGAGCGCGGGCCTACAATGACCTCTTTGCTCTATGTGCCCTCGAAATTTCTGGCGGATACCGGCACCCAAGTGGCCTATCATTCTTCAAAATTGAAGGGAGGATGTACCACCAGGTTTACAGCTTGGACGCCCCCGGCCAAAGGTTTGTTACTGCGGGCGGTGGACGTCCCAATTCGTAAACCGGTGCCGCCTGTATATCGACGACGGCGAAGAACGCAGGAACATGGCCATGAGTAGATCACTTGATGGCGACATAGTGAACGACATTAAAAACTACTTGGTTTCATTGAACCCATATGTCCACGAATTTCGCCGGCTGAGTGATGAGCCCTCGGTCAACGCTCACTTAGAATTCCAGATTACAAGTCGAGCTACTCATGGCAATGTTCTTGGTGACAGGCAAAGAGGTATTGAAGTGCACGCCGTGCTTAGTTCCGAAGATGCAGTCACTGAGCCTCGACGGCCTCACCGTCTGGAAAGTGGGAGCTGGAAGACCTTCTACCATCGATCTCTTTAGTCCTCTGATGGAGCCCTTCCAGTATCCACTACTATATCCGCAAGGCACTTTGGGTTGGCACATCGGCATGCTGGACAATAACGGCAAAAAAACTTTCCCAATATAATTATTCACGTTGTCCTCTTACTCTCCAATCCTCGTTTCTCTTATCTTGGCCGTCTTTCTCAAGCATGGCAGGTCGAGATGTTTGCTAGGTTTGAAGAGGAGAGACTTCGTTTTATAAAATTTTCACAGACAAAGTCCTCAGCCCAAAATGCTTTGCGGATAGGACAACTGAACGAGCTTCTTGACGCTCAACGCAGTGGTCTGGCAGGAAGGCAGGTTAGCGAAGACATCGCTCGGGATGAAACAGTCCAAGGCGAGGGTGGGGCACAGCCTGGTAAAGTTTACCTCCCAAGTACGTTCACTGGTGGGCCCAGGTACATGAAGATCCATTACGAGAACGCGATGGCTCTCGTCACACGCCTGGGTTCACCAACGTACTTCCTCACATTCACGTACAGCGCGACTTGGGAGGAAAACAAGAGAGCATGTCCTCACGGCAGTGGACGCAGTGACCCTAGCACGGCTTGCAGAGTCTTCCAGATCAAACTCCTGGAGCTTCTACGAGATCTGCGGAGCGGAGCGATGTTCGGCTGCACGAACTATATCGTCTACGTCATCGAGATGCAAATGAGGGGCCTTCCTCACGCCCACATTGTGTTTTAAGATTGACGGAGACGGTCCAGTACAAGCAGACGAAATCGACTCTGTAATCCGCGCGGACATCCCCTCGGAAGCAGAAGCCGGTGGAAGACTCAGGAAGTTGGTGTTGCAGCACATGATCCACGGTCCTTGTGGCACAGATCATCGCACCGACTTCCTGTGCTGGGACGCTGTGAAGGGTCACTGTACAAAGTTCTATCCTAAGCCTTCATGCCAGACAACTCACGTGGATGATAGAGGATTTGTTCAATACAGGCGGGATTATAGAAATACCGGTCAAATCAAGTCACGCAACAGGTCTGTTACTGTTCATGATGGATGGGTGGTTCCATATAACGCCGCACTATTGCTTAAGTACGAAGCACACATTAACTTGGAGCTTGCGTCTACCCGTCGCGTCATCAAGTATCTATTCAAATACCTGATGAAGGGTGGGTCACTTCAAAACGTCACCGTCACTCCTTTGTGGCAACAAGAGGACGAGGTAGAACACTATGTGACTAAGAGAATGGTTGGTGCGAGCGACGCATGCTGGCGGTCTCTTGGACTTCCCAATCTCAAAGTCAGAACCGACAGTTGAGTGTCTACCCGTCCATCTTGAGGGTAAACAGCACGTCTGTTTTTCGTCCCGGTGATCTCACCTCCGCGATAACTAGATCAAGCTCCAAGTTGTTATTGTATTTTAACAGACCTGTTGATGAAACTTTTGACAGTTTAACTTACCTGACATTTTTTGAGAACTACATAATTCATGACAAACGACCAAAAACAGAACCTATATATGAACATCAAGACGGGAAACACTTCGTCACACCTCGCCAGCGTGGAGGGAAGGTATGTAGGGTATTTTGGGTCTCGCCTAATCGTGGAGAACTCTACTACCTTCGGATGCTCCTCTTGTCAACACCTTGTCCGCGGCTACTCCGACCTCCTGTCACGCGGTGGTCCTGATTGCCGTACGTTCCAGGAGGTTTGTCGTCAGCTCGGCTTGATTGAAGACGAGGATGAGTACCGCGAAGCGCTGCGAGAGGCTTCTGGGTTCATGGTCGCTTCGAGGCTTCGTTCCTTTTTCGTGCTCCTTTGTAATATGGGTGCTCCTGCAGCAATTCTGTGGGATTCCTTCCGTGACACCCTTTGCGAGGACCACTTGGAAAGGAGCCCACTTGACCCCGAAAGAGCGTATACACTTTCCTTGATCGATATCGATCGCAGTCTACGTCGGCAGGGATTGTCTTTTAGTGGATTGTGGTCTCCCCGACGTGCAGGATGACACGACAGAAGTGGGAAGGGAGCTGTTGGACTATGGCGAGAACCAACAGCGGGCCATTGTCGAGGAATGGGAAACATAAGCTCTCAGAAGACCAGACACGCGTTCTGCAACACGTGCGTTTCCTTCTCGACAACCCTGGTGACCGCCGATCCTCAAGAGTAATCTTCCTAGATGGTCCCGGGGGATATGGCAAAACGTCACTTCTTCGTGTCATACTGGCACACGTGCGTAGTTGTCGTCAGATTGCACTGGCCGTCGCCAGCTCGGGCATCGCTGCAGGAAACATGCCTGGTGGTTCAACGGCTCACAGCATGTTCCGGCTTCCGCTCGATCTGGGCGACGGGTCTGGCGTTTGGAACATAACCAACGGGTCCCAGCGCGCAGAACTGATAAGAGCTGCTCAGCTCATCGTCTTCGACGAGGCCCCGATGGCCCATCGCTACATCTTTGAGATCCTCGACCGCTCGCTTCGAGATCTCATGAACCGCGATGAGCCATTCGGTGGCAAGATCTTTCTGTGCTCTGGGAGATTTCCGGCAGATCGCACCCGTTGTTGTAAAGGCACGTACGGCAGATGCCGTCGCGTGCGTTTCACTTCGGGCCTCGCGTCTGTGGCGACTGTTCCGCGTCTTCTCTCTGACGACACCGCACAGGACGAGCAGTTCCGTTGACTACTCTGACTTCCTTCTCGCAGTAGGCAACGGCACTGTTCCGTCCACAACTTTCGGGGAGGGTAGAGAGAGTGACACACTTATTCCCTTGGCCGAGGTGAGGTATGTCACTGCATTACAAGTCCTCATCTCAACCGTCTTTCCTGCCGACGTACTCCGCGATCCCGATCAGTGTGCTCGTCGTGCGATCCTCTCGACTCTGAACGTGAACGTTAGAGAGATCAACGACATAATATTGAACTCTGTAGACGGTCGCCTTCATCAGCTGCGAAGCGCCGACACTGTGGACCGTGAAAACGATGACAATCTGGCTGTTGAAGTCCCTCTACTGAACCAGGCTACAGGCAAGGGTGTTCCTGATCACGTGCTGCGACTTAAGATCGGCTCAGTGTGCCTCATCATGAGGAATCTAAATATCGCTGACGGCCTTGTAAACGGCACTAAGGTCATTGTGACGGCTATAACCAATCGGTTGATTACCGTCAGACGCCCTCACGACGGGTAACCTATCGGTATTCCTAGAATAATCTTTAGGTTCGCGATCGTTGAAGGTTCGCCGTTACTTGTCCGTCGACGTCAGTTTCCTCTGATGCTAGCATACGCGATGACCGGCCACAAGAGCCAAGGTCAGACGATAGATCAGGTCGGAGTCGATCTTCGCACTGACTGTTTCACTCATGGCCAGCTGTACGTCTTGCTCAGTAGAGTTCGATGTCCGGAAGACATCGTTGTCCTCGTCCGCCCCGAAAGGGTACACAATGAAGTCGCCTACGCGAAGAACATCGTGTACGGCGAACTTCTTCAGTGAACCGGATTGAGATTGGCAGTAGGCTAGGGGGCCTGCCCAAACAAAACTCCCCGTCGAGATTGACACTGGCAGTAGGCTAGGGGGCCCTGCCCAAAACAAAACTCCCCGTCGTGATTGACACTGGCAGTAGGCTAGGGGGCCTGCCCAAACAAAACTCCCCGTCGTGATTGACTAGGCAGTAGGCTAGGGGACCTGCCAAACAAAACTCCCCGTCGTGATTGACTAGGCAGTAGGCTAGGGGGCCTGCCCAAACAAAAACTCCCCGTAGTGACTGATTAGGCAGTAGGCAATGGGACCTGCCAGAATAAAACTCCCCATTTTTGATTGATGCGGCAGTAGGCTAGAGGACCTGCCAAAACAAAACTCCTTGTCGATGTAAATAGTTTTCTGTATATATGTAAATATATGGTCTCTACGTTTGCCGGCCTCCCCGTGGCGAGACTGGATACGTCATGCTTGCATTGAAAGCATTGACAAACTAACGGGCAAACAACAGTTTAAACAACAATAAGTTATTACTAAATCATTTGACACAAGTATAAACACAACTAAATATACAAAGATGCGCAAGAGATAAAAGATTAATCACCAATTGATGTAATTCTGTCAATTAAAATATGGTCTCCATGTTTGCCGGCCTCCCCGTGGCGAGACTGGATACGTCATGCTTGCATTTAAAGCATTGACAAACTAACGGGCAAACAACAGTTTCAATAAAAATACATTATTACCCAATAATGTTACACAAGTATATACACAACTAAATATGCAAAGATGCACACGACATTGAAGATCAACATTAACCAACGATTGATGTAATTTTGTTAATAATATATGGTCTCCACGTTTGCCGGCCTCCCCGTGGCGAGACTGGATACGTCATGCTTGCATTTAAAGCATTGACAAACTAACGGGGCAAACAACTGTTTCAACAACAATAAGTTATTACTAAATCATTTGATACAAGTATATACACAACTAAATATGCAAATTTCCACACGACATGAGAGAATATCATTGACTAACAATAGCTGTAATTTTCTTAATAATATATGGTCTCCGTATTTGAGCAGTGACAAACTAACAGGCAAAGAACAGTTTTATCAACTAAAAGTTACTAGCGACTAATTTGACACAAGCATATGTACCGCTAAATCTCCCAACTTGCAGCCGTGATGCGTAAACAATATTAGTAACGGTTTGACCGCTATCGGACCCGAAATCTCAATTTTCACGTAAAAATTAAAAGAATTTCGCACGTAATCGCGTTTTTACGGCCTACCCAAGGGAGATACAGCAAAATATTACTTTAAGTTTATTGTAGACCGCACTATACACTAACTATTGTTTGATAATGTGTTTCCCACGAGAAAGGACACAGTTAAAGCTTTCACAAACTAACGGGCAAACAAAAGTTTCAACACCATTAAGTTATTACCAAATCATTTGACACAAGTATACACAGAACGTAATATGCAAATGTGTATACGATATGAAAGAACATCATTGTCCACTATGATAACTGTAATTCCGTTAAAAATATATGGTCTCCGTGTTTGAGGGCCTCCACGTGGCGAGACTGGATATGTCATGATGGCATTTAAAGCATTGAGAAACTAACGGACAAACAAGTTTTGTCAACTACAAAGTTACTAGTAACTAATTTGACACAAATATACGTACCGCTAAATCTTCCAACTTGCACACGTGATGTGTAAACAATATTCAATAAGTTATTACCAAATTTACCAACATTTGACACAATTATATAAACAACTAAATTTGTACAAGATATGAGTGAACATCATTAACAAACGATTGTTGTAATTTTGTTAATAATATATGGTCTCAATGTTTGCCGGCCTCCCCGTGGCGAGACTGGATACATCGTGCTTACATGACATACTAACGGGCATACAGTTTTATGAACTAAAACTTACTTGCAACTAATTTGAAAGATATATATGTACCGCTAAATCTCCCAACTTGCACACGTGAAACGTCAACAATATTAGTAACGGTTAGACTGCTATCGGACCCGAAATTTCAATTTTCGTGTAAAAATTACAAGAATTTCGCTCGTAATCCCGTTTTACGGCCTAACCACGGGAGATACAGCAAAATACTATTCGAGCTTTTTTGTAGACCACGTTATGCACTAAATATTGTTTGATAATGTGTTTCCCACGAGAAAGGACACAGTTAGGGACACGTAAATTTAAAACCTCAAGTTCGATTTTAACCAACAACCGAATCCCTCCTGTCCCCGAATTCCGCTTATCCCCGAATTTGCAAGCGTACATCATGGGGGCCTGGGGGCGTAGCCCCCAGCGAGCCGAAGGCGAGTCTAATATATATACACACCGCATGTGTAACTGACTGACTGACTCACTCACTCACGTATACTAATTCTAACCTACTTCCAGATGAGTTAGGAGACTTGAAATTTGGTACACAGATAGCTTTCCACGTGTAACCACCAGGAAAATCCAGAAAAAGTGAGAATTTTTCATTTTCAACCCCTCAAAAAAATTCCCAAAAAATCGCGCATTCTTCACCCCTGCAGGCATTTTTTGTAAGGCCCGATAGCGGGCGAACCGTTGGAGCTAGCTCGGATCTGACGGAAAATTCATAGTCAGGAATGAAGTGAACTACAAAAAAGGTCTAATGACTTTTTGCTCTATCTTCCATGGTTTAAGCGACAAAACGCTCGAACATTTGAAATTCCAGAGATTTTTTCGATAAAAATAATGTTTCAAGCCCGATAGCGGCCGAACCGTTGGTCGTAGCTCAAATCTGATTGACCCATCAAATTAGCAAATTGCGCGATCTACAGAAAAGGACCAGTAATCTTTTGCCCTATCTCGATTGGTTTGGCCGAAAAAAAACGTGATTATGTACAATTTTGTTGTAACTTTTACGCGAAACTTTTGTTTTTGGGGTCGATAGCGGCGAAACCATTGGTCGGAGGTCAAAATAAGACCAACGTTTTATTTAGGAAATAAGATGACCTACAAAAAAGGTCCAGTGACTTTTTACTATATTTCCCTTAGTTTGACCGCAAAACGCGATTAAGTGAAAATATTGGACATTTTTCGCCTAAAAATTTACATTCCGGGCTTGATAGCGGCTAAACGGTTGGCCGTAACTCAAAACAAATTTTAAACGGGATTTAGGAAATCACGTGATCTACAGAAAAGGTTCAGTGACTTCGGGAGTTGGCTGAGCGTTAGCTAAGCGTCAATAGTAGATAGGGACAGAGGAATATTTATTATGTTCACAGACACAATACCCTCTAAAAAAGGCCCAAGTGTGTCATTAACCCCCGGTAATATTAACCCCCCCCCGGGGATTTCCTGGTATGACCTGATAACCTCCTGTACATTCAACCCCCTGATGTGTTAACCCCCCTGGTAACATTAAACCCCCCCAGGGAATTTCCTGCCATGACCTCATGTCCGAATTTTACCAGTCACCAAATCTCTTAACCCCCCCCCCTGGGCGACTTCATGGTATGACCAGATAACCTCCTGAGTAAATTAAACCTCCTGATGTGTTAACTCCCTCGGTAAAAATTATACCCCCCCAGGCAATTTCCTGGCATGACCTCACATCCGAATTTTACCAATCACCAAATCTCTTCACCCCCCTTGGGAAGTTCCTGTTATGACCAGATCACCCCCTGATGCCTTAACCCCCGGTAACGTTACAACCCCCCCAGGGAATTTTCTGGCATGTCCTCATGTCTGAATTTTACCTATAACCAAATCTCTTAACCCCCCTTGGGAAGTTCCTGGTATGACCAGATAACCCCCTGATGTCTTAACCCCTGGTAAAGTTACAACCTCCCCCTGGGAATTTCCTAGGAATGACATAATGTCCGAATTTTACCTATCACCAAATCATTCTTATCCCCGAATTTGGCTAATACCCGAAAGGGGGCCTGGGGGCGTAGCCCCCAGCGAGCCGAAGGCGAGTCCCATATAATATACAGCCGCATGTGTAACTGACTGACTCACTCACTGACTGACAGATATATACAAATTCTAACATAGTTCTAGAAGTGCTGGAAACTTGAAATTTGGCATGCAGGTACCTTTCGCAATATAACCCAGAGGAAAAGTCTGAAAACCGGACTTTTTTACTTTTAAAGCCCCTCAAAAAAAATTCCCAAAAAATCGCACATTCTTTACCCCTGCAGGCCTTTTTTGTAAGCCCGATAGCGGGCGAACCGTTTCGAGCTAGCTCGGATCTGACGAAAAAATTCATGGTCAGGAATGAAATGAACTACAAAAAAGGTCTAGTGACTTTTTGCTCTATCTTCCATGGTTAAGCGACAAAACGCGGGAACATTTGACATTCCAGAGATTTTTTCGCTAAAATGAATGTTTCGAGCCAGATAGCGGCCGAACGGTAGGTCGTAGCTCAAATCTGATTGACCCATCAAATTAGCAAATTTTGCGATCTACAGAAAAGATCCAGTAACTTTTTGTTCTATCTCCATTAGTTTGGTCGAAAAACGTGATTATGTGCAATATTTTTGTAATTTTCACGTGAAAACTTTGTTTTTGGGGGTCGATAGCGGCGAAACAATTGGTCGGAGGTCAAAATAAAACAAAGGTTAGATTTACGAAATAATATGATCTACAAAAAAGGTCAAATGACTTTTTACTATATCTCCATTAGTTTGACCGCAAAACGCGATTAAGTGAAAATATTTGGAAATTTTCGCCTACAAATTTACATTGCGGGCTTGATAGCGGCTAAACGGTTGGTCGTAGCTCAAAACATCCATTTAATAAGTTTTAGTAAACGACGTGTTCTACAAAAAAAGTCTAATAACTTTTTGCTGTATGTCCTTTGATAAGCCTGAAAAACGCGATAAATAGCAAAATATTTGTCGTGAATTGGAAATTTTTGGAGTTTTAAATATATATTATATGTGGTTAATATTTGTATAATTCAATCAGGATTCAGGCTTTGCTAGGTTAACGAGTGAATACAACCCCACATAATAAGTTGGCTGAGCGTTAGCTATGCGTCAATAGTAGATAGGGACAGAAACAAATTTTTATTTTGTTCACAGGACACGACACCCTCTAAAATAGGCACAAGTGTGTCATTAACCCCCGGTAACTTTAACCCCCCTCCGAGGATTTCCTAGTATGACCAGATAACCTCCTGAGTAAATTAATCCCCTGATGTGTTAACCACCCTGGTAACATTAACCCCCCCTAGGGAATTTATTGGCATGACTTCATGTCAGAATTCTAACAATCACCAAATCTCTTAACCCCCCTTGGGAAGTTCCTGGTATAACCTGATAACCCCCTGATGTCTTAACCCCCAGTAAACATTAACCCCCCCCAGGGAATTTCCTAGTAGATGAACTCCTGAATACCGCTTATCCCCGAATTTTCCCAACACCCAAACAACCCCCCTACCCCGGAATCTTCTGATAAGACCAGATAATCTTCTCATGAGTAAATTAAACCCCCTGATGTCTTAGCCCCCTTTAACATTATTCTCCCCCCCCCCGGGAATTTCCTTTCACGACAATATAAACCTCTGAGCAGATTAAACCCCCTAAACAACTTAAAAATAATGACTCAGGGTTGGGTTTTTGTTATATTTACACTAGACAATTCACAATAGCCCACCAGTGCAGTCCTTTCTCCACAGCTCCGTACTTGGCTAAAACCAGACGTCGTAGCTAAAATCGGACACCAGAATCGAAATATAAAATTAAATTTCCGACAAGAAAGGTCCAGTCACTTTTTCACGTATCTCTAACGGTTAAGCCGCAAAACGCTCTCAAAGTCAAAAGTTTGGGTAAATCCGGAAAATTAAACTATGGTATACATACGTCCTCTGACTTAGGGAATTCCTTGTATGACCGCATGTCCGAATTTTACCTATCACCAAATCACTCTTATCCCCGAATTTGGCAAACACCAAAAGGGGGCCTGGGTGTGTGTTATTAGCCCCCGGTAACATTACCCCCCCCGTGGATTAACTGGTATGACCAGATACTATCCTGAGTACATTAAACCCCCTGAAGTGTTAACTCCCGGTAACATTAAACCCCCCCCCCCAGGGAATTTCCTGCATGACCTCATGTCCGAATTTTACCAATCACCAAATCTCTTAACCCCCCCTTGGGAAGTTCCTGGTATGACCAGATAACCCCCCCATGTCTTAACCCCGGTAATGTTAAACATCCCCCCTTGGGAATTTCGTGGCATGACCTCATGTCCGAATTTTACCAATCACCAAATCCCTCTCATCCCCGATTTTGCTAGCGTACATCAGATCTACCAATCACCAAATCCTTTAACCACCCCCGGGAATTTCCTGTTATGACTAGATAACCTCCTGAGTAAATTAAACCCCCTGATGGCCTAACCTCGGTAAGATTAACTTCCCCCCTGGGAATTTCCTGGCATGACTATATAAACTCCTGAGCAAATAAAACCCCCTAAACAACTTAAAAACGTTGACTTAGGGTAGGTTTTTTACTATATTTCCACTCAACAATTTACAATAGTTGACAGGTGCAGACTTTACTACCACGCTCTGAACTCGTAGCTCAAATCTGATGGCATAATCGAACAACAAAATTAAATTTCCGACACGAAAGGTCCAGTCACTTTTTCTCGTATCTCTAACGGTTAAGCCACAAAATGGCCTTAGAGTCAAAACTTGAAAATTCAATAAAATAGGTCTAATACTAATCTGAATTCCGCTTATCCCCGAATTTGGGCAATACCCCAAAAGGGGGCCTGGGGTGTGATATTAGCCCCCGGTAACATTAACCCCCCTGGGATTTCCTGGTATGACCAGATAACCTTCTAAGTAAATTAAACCTTTTAATGTGTTAACCCCCCTGGTAACGTTAAGCCCCCCAGGGAATTTCCTTGCTTGACCTCATGTCCGAATTTTACCAATCACCAAATCTCTTAAATCCCCCCTAGGGAAAGTTCCTGGTATGACCAGATAACCCCCTGAAGTCTTATCCCCAGGTAACGTTAACCCCACCCCGGGAATTTCCTGGCATGACATCATGTCCGAATTGTACCTATCACCAAATCAATCTTATCCCCGAATTTAAGGCACTTACTTTGGGGGCCTGGGGGCGTAGCCCCCAGCGAGCCGAAGGCGAGTATATTATATACAGCCGCATGTGAAACTGACTGACTCACTCACTCACTGATATATAGATACAAATTCTAACATAGTTCTACAAGTGCTGGAAACTTGAAATTTGGCATGCAGGTACCTTTCACAATATGACCCGGAGGAAAAGTCTGAAAAACCGGACTTTTTTAACTTCTAAACCCCTAAAAAAAATTCGAGAAAATTCGTGCATTTTTCACCCCTGCAGGCATTTTTTGTAAGCCCGATAGCGGGTGAAACCGTTCGAGCTAGCTCGGATCTGACGAAAAATTCATAATCAGGAATGAGGTGAACTACAAAAAAGGTCCAGTGACTTTTTGCTCTATCTTCCATGGTTAAGCGACAAAACGCTCGAACATTTGAAATTCCAGAGATTTTTTCGATAAAAATAATATTTAGAGCCCGATAGCGGCCGAACCGTTGGTCGTAAGCTCAAATCTGTTTGACCCATCAAATTAGCAAATTGCGCGATCTACAGAAAAGGTCCAGTGACTTTTTGCCCTATCTCTATTGGTTTGGCCGAAAAACGTGATTATGTGCAATTTCTTTTGTAATATTTACGTGAAAAGTTTGTTTTTGAGGTCGATAGCGGCGAAACTGTTGGTCGGAGGGCAAAATAAAACAAAGGTTAGATATAGGAAATGAAGTGATCTACATAAAAGTTCTAGTGACTTTTTACTCTATCTCCATTAGTTTGGCCGCAAAATGCGATTAAATGAAAAGATTTGGAAATTTTCGCCTACAAATTTACATTCCGGGCTTGATAGCGGCTAAACGGTTGGTCGTAGCTCAAAACAAATTTTCAACAGGATTTAGCAAATAATGTGATCTACAAAAAAGGCTCAGTAACATTTTGCCCTATCCTCAACGGTTTGGCCGCATAACGCGTTTTAAAGTATTGATTTTTATGTTTTACGTGATATTTTTAAACTGCCCAGTGCAGTCTTTTGTCCTAAGCTCTGTACTGCCTAAATTATAGGTCGTAGCTTAAATCTGATGGCATAATCGAAAGACAAAATTAAATTTTCGACAAGAAAGGTCCAGTCACTTTTTGTCGTATCTCTAACGGTTAAGCCGCAAAATGCCCTTAAAGTCAAACCTTTGGTTAAATCTGGAAAATTCGATAAAATGGGTCTTCTTTTTAGCCCCAAGATCCCTAATCTGATGCTCAGACATAAACTTTCCCCGAATACCGCTAATCCAGTTAACGAGTGATTACACCCCCTACATTAGATATTGGCTTGAACGTTAGCTAAGCGTCAATAGTAGATAGGGACAAAGTGAATTTTTATTATGTTTACAGACACAACACCTTCTAAAATAGGCCCATGTGTCATTAACCCCCGGTAAACATCAGCCCCCCCCCGGAATTTTTCTAGTATGACCAGATAACCTCCAGAGTAAACTAAACCTCCTGATGTCTTAACCCCCGGTAACATTAAACCCCCTCCCAGGGAATTTTTCCATTCATTACTAGATAAAATCCTGAGTAAATGAAACCCCCTGAGATGTCTTAACCTACGGTAACATTAACCCCCTCCCAGAGAATTTCCTGGCATGAATAGATAAACTAATCAGTAAATTAAACCCCCTGATGTCCTAAACCACGGTAACATTAACCCCCGCGGAATTTTTCTGCTATGACCAGATAATCTCTTGAGTAACTTAAACCCCCTGATTTCTTAACCCCCGGTAATATTAACCCCCGGCAATTTTCTGGCATGACTAAATAATCTCCTGATGTTATTAAACCAACTGTTTAAACCTAAAATACTGCCTTAAGGTCGGTTTTTATTATGCTTATACTTAAAAAATCAAGATCATTATGGGAGTTTGGCCGCAAAATGCGATTAAGTGAAAATATTTGGAAATTTTCGCTTACAAATTTACATTCCGGGCTTGATAGCGGCTAAATGGTTGGTCGTAGGTCAAAACACGTAATTTAATAAGTTTTAGTAAACGACGTGTTCTACAAAAAAAGTCCAGTAACTTTTTGCAATATCCTAAATGGTCTGGCCGAAAAACCTGTTTAAAAGGAAATATTTTATAATTTTTAGGTGAAAATTTTGTTTCTGGAGGCGGTAGCAGCCGAACCACTGATCATAACTTAAATCATAAGTGCTCAATAACTAGACAATCTAGAGATCTAAAAAAATGTTAGGTAGCTTTTTGTCGTATATCCTTACGTAAGCCCTAAAATCTCTCTTAATGGCAAAATCTTGGTCGTATTTTGCAATTTTCAGGAGTTGTAAATATGATGCGACTGTAATTTGTGCAATCCGTTCTTGTTCTGGATTTAACTTGTGTTACTAATTTAACCCTTAAAGCGCCAAACAGTTTCAGCTAAACTCTGGATTAGCGCTCATTTATTATAAAAAATTAAAATTAGATTTTCTCAACGCTAATTTTAATTTCTTTTTTTAGGTAACAAAATAAAACAGAAAACTGCAAAAAAATATCTTTTATCATATTTATTGTCCAAAATACACATGATTTACTATGTAGCGTTCCAGCTCCTTTATAAATTTTACCCAATGCTTACTGTTTCCTTTTATTATTATGTATATCAATGATGACATTGCGTGCTTATATGTACTAGAATAGAACTAGAAAATAAGTATGTTACATATTTAATACAAAGTTATAATAAAAAATTAAATTTACATGCCAAAAATTTGAAAACCAAATATTTTCCAAATTCTTAGTCCTCTAACGGGTGTTATTTTTATAATAATTACAAAATGGTTTTCAGATGTTTATAGAAGTAAATAAAATATTGTAACACTTATTGGAGTAAAAAACAAGCCTAAATAAAAAAAATAAACATAAATGTAGAATTTCGGAACAAGAGCTAAAATACATAATTATAAATATAAGGAGTTAAAAATATTTCTACGAGGAAAAAAGACTTTTATCGCCATTCAAGAAACTGTTTATTTCAAAAGTTTATAAATAATATAACTTTCATAAAAAGATGATCTTATAACACATAAAACTACACAGTAGTTTACCGATCAACTATTCGCACTGCTTCAACAGGATATGAAGAATAACACAAGAGCTGCCCGGCGCGCGGCGAGGCAGTGACGTACGCATAAATGCGCTTGCGGCGTTGAGCAATACTACCAAAACTGCCAGCTGTTTTAACAAAAACCGGTTCAGTATCGATCGTTAAACACAAAGATTGTCACGTGATGTGGCACAGCCCCGCTACACTACTGTAACATACACCCCTCACAGTCTAGCGGACAAATTCTGAACTAACAGTGCAAAATAGTAAAAACAAGTATATTGCGCGGCTACGCGCTTACGGCGTTCAGAGCAAAGTCGATCCTCGCGCGCATATGCGCTTACGGCGCTTTAAGGGTTAACGAGTGACTACCACCCCACATCGTGAATTGGCTGAGCGTTAGAGAAGGTAACATTAAAACCCCCTGGAATTTCCTGGTATGACCAGATAACCTCCTGAGTAAATTAAATCCCCTGATGTGTTAACCCCCTGGTAACATTAAACCCCCCACCCCAGGGAATTTCCTGGCTTGACTAAATAATCTCCTGATGATATTAAACCAACTGTTCAACTTAAAATACTGCCTTAAGGTCGGTTTTTATTATGTTTATACTAAACAATTCAAGATAGCTGACCCGTGCAGACTTTTCTTCCGAGCTCAGTCCTGGCTAAACCAAAGCTCGCAGCTAAAATCTGACGACAGAATCGAAACTCCGGGAATTTCCTGGTTGATGAACTCCTGATTAAATTAAACTCCCTGATCATCGTAAATAATCTGATAAAGGTAGTTTTTAATTTATTTACACTAAATCTGTTTACACAACATCTGACCGGTGCAGACTTTTATCCCAAGCGTTGTACAGACTGAACCAGAGATAGTAGCTCAAATCCGACGTTTTTGAGCTACTATAATTTTGCAACTATAATTAGTGCGATTCATGCTGGTTCCATATTGACCTTGTATTACTACGTTAACGAGTGACTAAAACCCCCCTCCACATCGGGAGTTGGCTGAGCGTTAGTGAAGCTTCAATAGTAGATAGGGACAGAGTGTTTTTTATAATGTTCACAGACACAACACCCTCAAAAAATAGGCCGAACTGTGTAATTAACCCCCGGTAACACCCCCCCCCGGGGATTTCCTGGTATGACCAGATAACCTCCTGAATAAATTAAACCCCCTGATGTGTTAACCCCCCCCAGGGAATTTCCTGGCTTGACTAGATAATCTCCTGATGATATTAAACCAACTGTTCAACTTAAAATGCTGCCTTAAGGTCAGTTTTTATTATGTTTGTACTAAACAATTCACGATAGCTGACCAGTGCAGACTTTTGTCCCGAGCTCATTCCTGGCTAAACTAAAGGTCGCAGCTAAAATCTGACGACGGAATCGAAACATAAAAATTTAAATTTCCGACAACAAAGGTCCAGTCACTTTTTCACATATCTCTAACGGTTAAGCCGCAAAACGCCCTCAAAGTCAAAAGTTTGGGTAAATCCGGAAAATTAAACTATGGTATACATACGTCCTCTGACTTTGGTTAAAACCAAATTCTTCTTGTCTCCAAATTTCACGAACACATAACTTAACTCTTCTACCACATCAATTTGATTAATATTATACACCACACATCTTTTGGCTGAGCGTTAGCGAAGCATTACGACCCGTAAGATTCTCGGGAAACGGATACATAAAATTTGGAAACTTCACGTCTGAATTTTAACCAATCACCGAACTACGCTTATCCCCGAATTTAGCCAACACCCAAATGGGGGCCTGGGGGCGTAGCCCCCAGCGAGCCGAAGGCGAGTCTAATATACTATACAGCCGCATGTGAAACTGACTGACTGACTCACTGATATATAGATACAAATTCTAACATAGTTCTAGAAGTGCTGGAAACTTGAAATTTGGCACGCAGGTACCTTTCACAATATAACCCGGAGGAAAAGTCTGAAAAACCGGACTTTTTTACTTTTAAATCCCTCAAAAAAATTCGAGAAAATTCATGCATTTTTCACCCTTGCAGGCCTTTTTTGTAATCTCGATAGCGGGCGAACCGTTGGAGCTAGCTCGGATCTGACGAAAAATTCATGGTCAGGAATGGAGTGAACTACAAAAAAGGTCCAGTGACTTTTTGCTCTATCTTCCATGGTTAAGCGACAAAACGCTCGAACATTTGAAATTCCAGAGATTTTTTCGATAAAAATAATGTTTCGAGCCCGATAGCGGCCGAACCGCTGGTCGTAGCTCAAATCTGATTGACCATCAAATTAGCAAATTGCGCGATCTACAGAAAAGGTCCAGTAACTTTTTGCCCTATCTCTATTGGTTTGGCCGAAAAAAACGTGATTATGTGCAATTTTTTTGTAATATTTTACGTGAAAAGTCTGTTTTTGAGGTCGATAGCGGCGACGAAACCATTGGTCGGAGGGCAAAATAAACCAAAGGTTAGATATAGGAAATGAAGTGATCTACATAAAAGGTCTAGTGACTTTTTACTCTATCTCCATTAATTTGGCCGCAAAATGCGATTAAGTGAAAAGATTTGGAAATTTTCGCCTACAAATTTGCATTCCGGGCTTGATAGCGGCTAAACGGTTGGTCGTAGCTCAAAACAAAATTCCATCGGGATTTAGCAAATAATGTGATCTACAAAAAAGGTCTCAGTAACATTTTGCCCTATCCTCAACGGTTTGGCCTCATAACGCGTTTTAAAGTATTGATTTTTATGTTTTACGTGATATTTTTAGACTGCCCAGTGCAGTCTTTTGTCCTATACTCTGTACTGCCTAAATCATAGGTTCGTAGCTTAAATCTGATGGCCATAATCGAAAGACAAAATTAAATTTCCGACAAGAAAGGTCCAGTCACTTTTCCTCGTATCTCTAACGGTTAACCCGTGAAATGCCATTAAAGTCAAAACTTTGATTAAAACTGGAAAATTCAATAAAATAGGTCTAATACTATTCCGAATTCCACCACTTATCCCTTAATTTGGCCAACACCCCCATAAGGGGGCCTGGGGTGTGTCATTAACCCCCCACCGGGAATTTACTGGTATGACCTCATGTCCAAATTTTAACAATCACCAAATCCCTCTTATCCCCGAATATGCAAGCGTAAATTTAACCGCTCATCCCCGAATTTGCAAGCGTACATAATGGGGGGCCTGGGGGCGTAGCCCCCAGCGAGCCGAAGGCGAGTCCTATATATATATACAGCCGCATATGTAACTGACTGACTGACTGACTCATAGGGTATACAAATTCTAACCCACTTCTAGAAGTGCTGGAAACACCAAATTTCGTACACACGTAGGTGGATTCTTCAAACCACCGGGAAAAGTCTGAAAACCGGATTTTTTTACTTTTGAACCCCTCAAAAAAAATTCCCGAATGGACCCCTGTTTTGCCCTTGCAGGCTTCCCTTTGAAGCCCGATAGCGGGCGAACCGTTGGAGCTAGCGTCGATCTGACGAACAATTCATGGTCAGGAATGAAGTGAACTACAAAAAAGGTCCAGTGACCTTTTGCTCTATCTCAATTGGTTTGGCCGCAAAACGCGATTACATTAAAATATTTTGAAATTTTCGACTAAAAATTTACCTTTCGGGCTCGATTGCGGCTAAACGGTTTGGTCGTAGCTCAAAACAAATCCTCAATGATATTTAGGAAATCACGTGATCTACAAAAAAAGTTCAGTAACATGTAGCCCCAGCGAGCCGAAGGCGAGTCTAAATACTTATACAGCCGCATGTGTAACTGACTGGACTGACATATAGATACAAATTCTAACATAGTTCTAGAAGTGCTGGAAACTTGAAATTTGGCATGCAGGTACCTTTCACAATATGACACGGAGGGAAAAGTCTGAAAAACCGGACTTTTTTACTTTTAAACCCCTCAAAATAATTCCTCAAAAATCGCGCATTCTTCACCCCTGCATGCATTTCTTGTAAGCCTGATAGCGGGTGAACCGTTGGAAGCTAGCTTCAATCTGACGATAAAATCGTTAGTCAGGAATGAAGTGAACTACAAGAAAGGTCCAGTGGACTTTTTGTCCTATCTCGTGTGGTTAAGCCACAAAAACACGGAAATGTTTGGACATTCCAGAGATTTTTTCGCTTAAAAATAAAGTTTCGAGCCCGATAGCGGGCCGAACGGTAGGTCGTAGCTCAAATCTGATTGACCCATCAAATTAGCAAATTACGTGATCTACAGAAAAGGTTCAGTGATTATTTGCCCTATCTCCATTGGTTTGGCCTAAAAAACATGATTATGTGCAATTTTTTTTGTAATTTTCACGTGAAAACTTTGTTTTTGGGGTCGATAGCGGCGAAACAATTGGTCGGAGGTCAAAATAAAACAAATGTTAGATTTAGGAAATAAGAATATCTACAAAATAGGTTTAGTGACTTTTTACCATATCTCCATTAGTTTGACCGCAAAACGCGCGATTAATTGAAAATATTTGGAAATTTTCGCCTACAAATTTACATTCCGGGCCCTTATAGCGGCTAAACAGTTGGTCGTAGCTCAAAACAAATCCTCAATGATATTTAGGAAATCACGTGATCTACAAAAAAAAGTTTCAGTAACATTTTGCCCTATCCTCAACGGTTTTTTGGCCGCATCATACGCGTTTTAAAGTTTTGATTTTTTGAGTTTTACGTGATGATTTTGTTTTCTGGGCTCTATTTCAGACAAAATCTTAGTTCTAAGCCCAGATTAAAAATTTTATTTTAATACAAAATAATGCGATCTACACAAATGGTCCAGTGACCTTTTACTCTATCTTCCATGATTTAGCCGTAAAACGTGATTATATTGAAAATTTCAATTAAAAACTTCCTTTTCGTGCTCGATAGTGGCCGAACCGTTAGCCCTAGCTTAAATGTAAAACTTTTTGTAAGTAGCTATTGATAGGATCTACAAAAAATGTCCAGCAGCAGCTTTCTGTCGTTTTATCTTTTCGTAAGCCTGATAAATGCTCTAAATGGCTAATTCTTTGTCGTCACTTTTAGGTGTTTTAAATTTTGCAACTTATAATAATTAGTGCGATTCATGCTGGTTCCATATTGACCCTTGTATTACTACGTTAACGAGTGATACTAAAACCCCCCGTCCACATCGGGAGTTGGCTGAGCGTTAGTGAAGCTTCAATAGTAGATAGGGGACAGAGTGGTTTTTTTATTTTATTTTATGAAATATTAGTTTCATTGTCAAAACTCTGGCGTGGAATGATAATTTCCGAAGTAATTTAAACCCCCTGATCAACGTTTTTATTTTGATAAAAATTACTGTACACATGTTCTCGTACCACAGGCGCACATTTCCCAGAAAAGTACCACGCGTTCTTATAACCCCCGATAACATTAACCCCCCCTCCCGGGAATTTCCTGGTTGATGAACTCCTGATTAAATTAAAACCCCTGATCAACTTAATAATCTGATAAAGGTAGGTTATTAATTTATTTACACAAAATCTGTTTACACCATAGCTGACCAGTGCAGACTTTTTTATGCCAAGCGTTGTACCGACTAAACCATAGATCGTAGCTCAAATCCGAGGGTGGAATCGAAAGACAAAATTAAATTTCCGACAAGAAAGGTCCAAGTCACTTTTTCTCGTATCTCTAACGGTTAAGGCCGTAAAAATGCTCTTTAAATCAAAAATTTGGTTTAAAATTTAGTAAAACGACCGACTAGTATACGTTCTACTGGAGCACATCGTGAATTGGCTGAGCGTTAGCTAAGGTTACATTAAACACCCCTGGAATTTCCTAGTATGACCATATAATTCTCATGAGTAAATTAAACACCCCCCGATGTGTTAACCACCCTGGTAACATTAACCCCCCCCTAGGGAATTTCCTGGCATGACCTCATGTCCCGAATTCTAACAATCACCAAATCTTTCTTATCCCCGAATTTGCAAGCGTGTATTTAACCGCTCATCCCCGAATTTGCAAGCGTACATCATAGGGGCCTGGGGGCGTAGCCCCCAGCGAGCCGAAGGCGAGTCCTATAATATATACAGCCGCATGTGTAACTGACTCACTCAATCACTCACTGATCTGACATATAGATACAAATTCTAACATACTTCTAGAAGTGCTGGAAACTTGAAATATTTGGCACGCAGGTACCTTTCACAATATGACCCGGAGGAAAAGTCTGAAAACCGGACTTTTTTACTTTTAAACCCCTCAAAAAAATTCGAGAAAAATTCATGCATTTTTCACCCCTGCAGGCCTTTTTTGTAAGCCCGATAGCGGGCGGCGAAACCGTTGGGAGCTACCTCGGATCTGACGAAAAATTCATAATCAGGAAATGAATGAAATGAACTACAAAAAAGGTCCAGCCAGTGACTTTTTGCTCTATCTTCTATGGTTAAGCGACAAAACGCTCGAACATTTGACATTCCAGAGATTTTTTTCGCTTTAAATAAAGTTTCGAGCCCGATAGCGGCCGAACGGTAACGGTAGGTTGTAGCTCAAATCTGATTGACCCATCAAATTAGCAAATTAAGTGATCTACAGAAAAGGTCCAGTGACTTTTTGCCCTATCTGCATTGGTTTGGCCGAAAAAACGTGGTTATGTGCAATTTATTTGTAATATTTAAGTGAACATTTTGTTTTTTGGTGTCGATAGCGGCAAAACCATTGGTCGGAAGTGAAAATAAAAAAAAGGTTTGATTTAGCAAATGAGGCGATTTACAAAAAAGGTTTCAGTGACTTTTCGACCTATCTACAATTGTTCGACCGCAAAACGCGTTTTAAATGGAATTATTTTGTGATTGATACGTGAAAATCTTGTTTTCTGGAGTCGATATCAGCCGAATCCGTTGATTGGAGTTTAAATTTTTATAATTCAGTAACTAGAAAACTATGAGATCTACAAAAAATTTCCAGTAGCCTTTTGTCTTATATCCTTTAGTAAGCCTGTAAATCGCTTTCAATGGTAAAATATTTATCGTGTTTTTTACAAAATGCACATTTTGGTTGTTTTAAATTTTTTGGTACTATGATTTGTTTCAATTCATTCAGGTTCCGGATTGAACAATTATTACTACCCCCCTAGGGAATTGGGCTGAGCGTTAGCGAAACGTCAATAGTATATAGTGACAGAGAATTTATTTATTTTTAACACACACAACAACCTCTAAAAGAGAACCACGTGTGTGTTTAACACCAGTAGTAACAATAAAAACCCCCCCCCCTCTGGAATTTCCCAGTATGACCAGATAACCTCCTGAGTAAATTAAACCCCCTGATGTCTTAACCCCCGGTAACATTAACCCCCCCCTGGAATTTTCTTGCATGACCAGATAACATCCTGAGTAATATTAAAACCCACTGATGTCTTAACCCCCGGTAACATTAACCCCCCACCCGGAAGTATCTGGTATGACCAGATAACCTTCTGAGTAAATTAAACCCCCTAAACAACTTAAAAATAATGACTCAGGGTTTGGGTTTTTGTTATATTTACACTGAAAAAATTCACAATAGCTGGCCTATGAAGACATTTCTTCCAAGCTCTGTACCGGCAAAACCAAAGGTCCTACTTCAAATCTGAGGGCCAGAATCCTCCTTCAAAATCAAATTTCGGACAAGAAAGGTCCAGTCACTTTTTCACGTATCTCTAACGGTTAAGCCGTAAAAACGCTCTCAAAGTCAAAAGTTTGGGTGAATCCGGAAAATTAAAACTATGATATACGCTGACTTTAGTTACCATCAAATTCTTCTTGTCTTCTAATTTCGCGAACACACATAACTTAACTGTTCTGCGATGTCTATTGATTGTTATTATACACCACATATCAATTGGCTGAGCGTTAGCGAAGCGATATGACCCGTACGATTCTCGGAATCGGATAGAGCAGGGAACATGAAACCTCATGTCCGAATTCTAACAATCACCATATCTCTTAAACCCCCTTGGGAAGTTCCTGGTATAACCAGATAACCCCTGATGTCTTAACCCCCCAGTAACATTAAACCCCCCCAGGGAATTTCCTGGCATGACCTCATGTCCGAATTTTAACAATCACCAAATCTTTCTTATCCCCGAATTTGCAAGCGTGAATTTAACCGCTCATCCCCGAATTTGCAAGCGTACATCATGGGGGCCTGGGGGCGTAGCCCCCAGCGAGCCGAAGGCGAGTCCTAATATATATACAGCCGCATGTGAAACTGACTGACTCACTCACTCACTCACTGATATATAGATACAAATTCTAACATACTTCTAGAAGTGCTGGAAACTTCAAATTTGGCACGCAGGTACCTTTCACAATATGATCCGGAGGAAAAGTCTGAAAACCGGACTTTTTTACTTTTAAAGCCCTCAAAAAAATTCGAGAAAAATTCACGCATTTTTCACCCCTGCAGGCCTTTTTTGTAAGCCCGATAGCGGGCGAACCGTTGGAGCTAGCTCGGATCTGACGGAAAATTCATAATCAGGAATGAAATGAACTACAAAAAAGGTCCAGTGACTTTTTGCTCTATCTTCCATGGTTAAGCGACAAAACGCTCGAACATTTGACATTCCAGAGATTTTTTTCGCTTAAAATAAAGTTTCGAGCCCGATAGCGGCCGAGCCGAACCGTTGGTCGTAGCTCAAATCTGATTGACCCATCAAATTAGCAAATTGCGCGATCTACAGAAAAGGTCCAGTGACTTTTTGCCCTTTCTCTATTGGTTTGGCCGAAAAACGTGATTTATGTGCAATTTTTTTGTAATATTTACGTGAAAAGTTTGTTTTTGAGGTCGATAGCGGAGAGAAACAATTGGTCGGAGGTCAAACTAAAACAAAGGTTCGATTTAGGAAATAATATGATCTACAAAAAAGGTCCAGTGACTTTTTACTATATCTCCATTAGTTTGACCGCAAAACGCGATTAAGTGAAAATATTTGGAAATTTTCGCCTACACATTTACATTCCGGCCTTGATAGCGGCCTAAACGGTTGGTCGTAGCTCAAAACAAAATTTTGACTGAGATTTAGGAAATCACGTGATCTAAAGAAAAAGTTCAGTAACATTTTGCCCTATCCTCAACGGTTTTGGCCGCATAACGCGTTTTAAAGTTTTGATTTTTTGAGTTTTACGTGAGATTTTGTTTTCTGGTCTCTATTTTCAGACAAAAATCTTAGGTCTAGCCCAGGTGAAAAATTTGATTTTAATACAAAATAATGCGATCTACACAAAAGGCCCAGTGACCTTTTAATCTATCTTCCATGATTTTAGCCGTTAAAACGTGATTATATTGAAAAATTTCACTTAAAACTAACTTTTCGTGCTCGATAGTGGCCGAACCGTTGCCCCTAGCTTAGTTTCCAAGCCCGATAGATGCAAAAACCATTTGTCGTAGCTCATTAATATATTTGTAAGACAATTTAGGAATTAGCGTGATCTACAAAAAGATTTCAGTAACTTTTGGTCCTATATCTATTGGTTTAGCTGAAAAAAACGCGTTTTAAAGCAAAGTTAGTGTAATTTTAAACGTAAAAAAATAGATTCCGGTGCTCGATAGCGGCCAAACTGTAGGGACGTTGCTCAAAACAATAACAATATGCGATTTAGGAAATAAAGTGCTCTTACAAAAAAGTTTGAGTGTCTTTTGGCCCTATCTATATTGGTTTAACCGTTTAAAAACGCGTTCAAATGTAAAAAATGTTGTAATTTTCACATGAAAAGTTTATTTGCGGTCCTGATAATGGCCTAGTAGCTTTTTCAACGTAGCTCCAAACGTTAATCCAAAGTTAGTAAATGAAGTAAACTACAAAAAATGTTCAGTGACGTTTTGTTCTATCTCTTATTGTTAGGCGAGGAAAACGCTCGCGTAGGATGATATTACCGTGACCTTCGCGTTGCAAACAACGATTTGAGCTCGAAAGTGGACTGAGTGAGTGGCGGTAGCTGAACTTTAATTTCAGTTTCAGTTAGAAAATGGGGAGATCTACAAATATGATCATGTGTATGTTTCATGTATCTTTAACGGTTTACCCGAAAAATGGAAATTTTATGAAGATAGTAGTTAGGGACAGAATACGTGATTTCACCGTACACACCTTCAGTTAGTAATAAATTGCGGCAAAACTAGAGGGGCATATCAAAAATCTGAGGTCAGAACACCCAAAACAAATCATATTTCCTACATAAAATGTCCAGTCACTTTTTATCATATCTTCAACGGTTAAGAGACAAAACGCCTCAAAGTTAAAAGTTTGGTTCACGTCGTAAAACTGAGTTTATTCTATCTACTATATTTGAAATGCAGAGTCCGTTCGAGAAGTGATGGGAAACGTGAAATTTTGCACGCACGTCGCTCGTATCTTCAAACCTGCGGGAAAAGTCTGAAAACCCGATTTTTTTATTTTGATCCCCTCAAAAGAATTCCCGAACGGACCCCTGTTTTGCCTTTGCCAGGCCTTTCCTTTGAGGCCCGATAGCGGGCGAAACCGTTGGAGCTAGCTTCAATCTGAGGGAAAGGTCGTTAGTGGGGAATGAAGTGCTCTACAAAAAAGGTCTGGTGGACTTTCCACTCTATCTCCATCGGTTTGGCTGCAAAACGCGATTAAGTGAAATTTTTTCGTAATTTTCGCCCAAAAATTTACCTTTTAGGCTCGATGGCGGCTAAAACGGTTGGTCGTAGCTCAAAACAAATTTTCTGTGGAATTTAGGAAATCACGAGATCTACATAAAAGGTCAATTAACATATTGCCCTATCCGCAATGGTTTGGCCGCAACACGCGTTTTAAAGTTTTGATGTTTTAAGTTTTACTTCAGAATTTAGTTTCTGGGCTCTGTGTCAGCGGAAACGTTTATAGTTAGGGTAGATAAAAAAATCGCCAATTTAATACGAAAACAATGAGGTCTACAAAAAAGGTCCAGTGACTTTTCGCTCTCTCTCCATTGTTTTGGCTGCAAAACGCGCTTGAACAAAAATTTTTATTCGATTTTTCAACAATATTTTACTCCTGATCCGATTGCGACCGAACATCAGAATCAGCTCAAATGTTTTTCCAGTGTGTGTTACAAAATGAGGAGATCTACAAAAAAGGTCCTTATCACGTATCCCGTATCTTTAACGGTTAACCTGAAAATGAGAATAATATGAAATTAGTAGATAGGGACGGATTGCTGTTTTTACTGTGCAGACTTCTAGTAAATAAATAAATAGCGGCCGCCGAACTAGAGGTTATATCAAAATTCTGAGGGCAGAACACCCAAAACAAATTATATTTCCTACAAGAAATGTCCAGTCACTTTTTATCATATCTTTAACGGTTTAAGCGACAAACCGTCTTCAAAAGTTTAAAAGTTCAGTTTCAGTTCACGTTGTAAAATTCAGTCTATCCCTAACTACTAATCTTGAAATGCAGAGTCCGGCTAGCTCTGTACGGTACGTAACAGAGTACCTTAGGCCGTGTGAAACAGAGGCTGATCTTTCCGTTAATTCGTAGATAGGGACGGAGAAATTTCCGGATACAAAACATTGTGGAAGCTGTGAACTGTTGGAACACTACTTCATTAGTCTTCCAAGTTAGTTTTTTCTTATAAGTCTTGTGATTATTCATTTGTTCACGGTACTATGGCGTTTTATTGCGTTGCTAAGGGCTCTTTCCATCAAGGGAACGAGCAGTTGTTTCCGACGAGCAAAAACTCGCAGTGCACTGCGATTTCTGCTTGTGCCCTTGCCTGGAAAACTCTTAGATTGGAATTTTCTACTGCGGCCATCGATTACGATTCTCATCGCTGGTGATTCGTATTTATAGAACATTGCGGGATGGAGAATCGTATGGGTGGAAACCGGTATTTGTGTGCTGATGAAACTTCCTACCGATTTTCTCATCCATGAACAGTCCGTATCCGTTACAGAAAAATTCCTTTGTGCACGACGCTCTGTATCCTCTTGCTAGTGGGAGATATGGGCGACTGTATTTTATCTCTGTCCAATGTTTTGGAGGGTTTGATGGCCGAGGATTTTGAAAACATTGGGTTTCTCTTCACTGGACAAACAGTTACAGTTGCTTTTTGGGCGATCCCAGGAACAGCTGTACTTGTTTGATCCTCATCCATGTGAAACGAGGACAGAGTTTATGATTTGGCCGATGACAAACAATAACCTGGCCCGCCTCTTCCAGTGCGAAAACTATTCTGCACTGGCCTCGTTATTGTTGTCAAATGCTGCTTTGGATGGGTCAGTGAGACAATTCACTGTAAGTAGACTAAAATTTGGTCAGCCGGCCCTTAGTGACAGTGAACCAGTTCCAAACCATTTCCCCTATATTCGAAAATTAAACCAAAAGCATGCGATACAATGTCGAAAGACACTAAAGGACACGATTTTGAATATCCCAATGTAAAAGAGAGCATAATGTAACTGTATCTCCTGTAGAAAGTTTAATAAAACCTAAATCTTTCGGTAGACCTAAGAAAGTACGTCGCGGGCGCCCCAAATTAACTTAAGACCACGAGAGACGAGCAAATGAGGGAGGCGAATAGAAGATATGTTCAGCGGAATCCCAAAACTAAGTCGTGACGCACTTCGTAAATATCTTGAACAACATCCTGAAGTCCACAGGGAGGCTGTCCGTCGTTACAGCCAACAGTATCCTGAGGTCAACAGAGATGCTGTACGCCGTTATAGTGAACAGCATCTGAGGTCAACAGAGATGCTGTACGCCGTTATAGTGAACAGCACCCTGAGATCAACAGAGATGCTGTCCGCCGTTATAGTCAACAGCATCCTGAAGTAAATAGAGATGCTGTTCGCCGTTACAATGAACAGCATGCTGAGGTCCACAGGGATTGCTGTCCATCGTTATAGTCAACAACATCCTGAGGTCCACAGGGAAGCTGTTTTTCGCTACGACAAACAAAACGCGGACGCACGTCGCAAAGAGTTCAAGGTTTTCGTCATACTAATCCTAAGCTAGCTGAACTACGTCACTTGAAAATTTCACTTGCTCGACTCATCGTTTGCACCACGGTACCAATGGGGACATTGGAGTGGCGTTTTACTACATGGAACGTTAAACAGAACTACAAGATTGAATTAAAAGCTATAGTCTCTGGGATGATGGACGTTTTTCATCTGGCCCTCCACTGTCAAGCACATCTGTTCGAAGAAGAAGGAGAATAGGAGGAAATGGTGTGTTGCCGGGTGAGGAGAGTTCTACAAACGTCACCAAAAGGTTACCCCCTCTACTCAAGTGCACCTTTCTATATTCTGAACCCGCCCCCCCCGCTTCCTCGACAAGAGCGGCGGGCGTTTGCCTACAAATGGATCTCTTTGCTTTCTGTGCCCTCGAAAATTTTCTGGCGGAGGATACCGGCACCCAAGTGGCCTGCTCATTTTTCAATACATCGAAGGCGAGGATGTACCACACAGGTGTACAGCTTGGAACGCCCGGGCCAAAAGGTTTGTTACTAAAGGGGCGGGTGTGCACGTCCAATTTCGTAAACCGGTTGCCGCCCTGTATATCGGACGATGGCAGAACGAAACGCAAGGAAAAAACCATGGCCAATGAGTAGATCGCTTTGATGCCGACAATAATCTGACGCCATTTTACCAGAAACTCTACTTGTATTCACTGAATCCCACATGTTCGTGAATTTCGGCGTTTTGAGTAATGAGCCCTCACGGTCAATCGCACACCTGGGAATTCCAGTTGGGACAAGTCGAGCTACTCATGGCAATGTTCTTGGTGACAGGGCAAAAAGGAGGTATATGAATGTGCACGCGCGTGCTTAGTTGGTGATGGACGCAGTCACTGAGTCCTCGTAGGCTCACCGTTCTGGAAAGTTGGGGGGCTGGAAAGACCTTCTTACCATCGATCTCTTTTAGTCCTCTGATGAGAGCCCTTCCAGTACCCACTTCTCTATCCGCAAGGCACCTTTGGCGTTGGCCCCAACATCGGCTATTGCTGGATAATTAACAGGGGAAAAAAAACGCTTTCCCAATTATAAACTATTCACGTTGTCCTCTTGCTCTCGAATTCCTCGTTTCCTCTTATTCTTGGCCAGTTCTTTCTCAAGCGTGGCAGTGGTCGAAAATTTGTTTGCGAGGTTTGAAGAAGGAGAGACTCTCGTTTCATAAAATAATTTCCCAAGTCATAGGTCTTCAGCCCAAAATGGGGGGGGGGGGCCATGCGGATAGGAACAGGCTGAATGAAACTTCTTGATTGCTCAACGTGGATTGTCTGGCGAGGAAGGCAGGATTCGGGATGGGACATAGCAGGAGACGAGACCGTCCAAGAGTTGAGGGATAGAGGGTGAGGGGCACAAGCCTGGCTATAAGATTTTTCCCCTCCCCAAAGTATCGTTCCACTGGTTGGGCCCAGTCCGTTATATGAAGATTCATTACTGAGAATCGCCGATGGGCTCTCGTCACACGCCTGGGTTCACCAGAACGCCTACTTCCTCATCATTCACGTACAGTGCTTACTTGGGAGGAGGAAATAACAATGAGGAGCGTTGTCCTCACGGCCGTGGGTCGCAGTGACCCAAGCCACGGGCTTGCAGAGTCTTCCAGATCAAAACTCCTCGAGGCTTCTTTCGAGATCTGCGGAGCGGAGCGATGTTCGGCTGCAACGAACTATATCGTCTACGGTCATCGAGATGCAAATGAGGGGCCTTCCTCACGACTCCACATTGTTATTTAAGATTGACGGTGAGAGACGGTTCCAGTTACTAAGCAGTACCGAATATCGGACTCTGTAATCCGCGGCTGACAATCCCCTCGGAAGAAGAAGCCGGGTGGAAGGACTACAGGAAAGTTGGTTCTTGCAGCATATGATCCACGGTCCTTGTGGCAACGGATCACCCGCACCGACTTCCTGTGCTGGGACGTT
>NW_025781305.1:0-29052 GCF_021130785.1 Homalodisca vitripennis | reverse complement strand
TTAAATAAATAAATAATAATCTGTTTTTAAAAACAATCAAAAATTGTTTTTATGCTTAATTGTATAGGCCAAAATTAACCCTTTTGAAGGATTATATAAGTTCCAGAGGCCACGGTCACTTGCGTAAAACCAGCCAACACTGCTTTTTAATTTAGCCTTAGTAAAAAAGGAGAATCATTATTCAGTCTTAATCCGTAATTAAAATTCAATTTACGGTCAAGTTAGTTGTCCTTCTAAAATGATTTCAATAACCCGCAAGAACTTCCCCTTATTGAAATTATACTTAATATCTCAGTGAGATTTTTTAATTACCTTTAATATTTGATTAAAATAATGAAAATAAACAACATTTTTAAATAACTGTTTTTTAGTCTTTTAGTTCATATAATCTAAAGCTAAATAGTTGAGTTTCTGCTAAATACTTAAAATTTAATTATTATTTCATTTAAAATCATTTATAGATACATACACACATATATATAATATATATAAATATATATATATATATATATATCTATATAAATATATATATATACCATATATATAAAACTATATATATAATATATAAAACTGTGGACAACTTAAGAAGACAAATAGGATCTCCCAATCAAAGATCTTTACGGGTTGTGTAGTTTTTCCAGGATTTTATTGGCTGTCTTCATATTTACTGCATTGTAGTATTCGTAACATGTTTTCTTGTTCTGTTCTTTACATAGAAATAATTCTGCAGCTTCTAAGCAGTGATTGTTGCGTGGTAACGATTCTTTTTGGCAGGTCAAAAGTCGCACTTTGGTTACGGTACTGTTATGCTAACCCCCAGGTTGTTTTTCTGAATTGATTCTCGCTCGCAGCACTAACATGGACAGTGTTGGGATTGAGGGCTTCGTTTCTCAATGAATGGCTAAATCAAAAGTTTTTGATAAAACACTCTTCTCCGGTACTTTCTTAGAGATTTGTAGAAAAGTTGGACATTATTTGGCAATTTACTGGCTCAAAGGGTTAAAAAAGCCCCAACATAAAAGATGGTGAATAGTCCACATTACACTTGCTCTGCCGGTACTCGAACCCGGTAATCTCGTCACTTGCAGTGACGAGTTATGCTACTATAACACCACAGAGCACTCACTTATTCATTTATATATTCAATCAATTGTTATATATTCTAGGGAATGTTTTTAATGGGTAATCCTATTATTTTGCCAGAAAGATAATTTATCGAGTATTTCCAAACTACGTATAAAAGGCTCCCTCTGTGACAGGTTTAAACTATCCCCCATCAGAGAAGTGTTAAGAAACAGCGTGTAGAAGTTTTCCGATCAGTCGTTCAACGGTTGTCCCATCAGCCAGTCCTACAACACCAATTTCACCTTTTTGATTTAAAGTTGGGGACTCGTCAAACGTGTCATCTTTGTGCTGTTGTTAGATAGCCATAATAAACGTATTTTCTTTGCTTTTCTTACTAGATACTCACTTGCCTGTCCCTCGATGTGTGCAATTAAAATTTATAATGTACAATGTAATTGTTGTTAAATTTGCGTGCAATACCAATGCATATTTTAAAGGGAATATATGACAATAAAAGGAGGCATAAATTCAAGTAAAAATAAATATAGTATTATAGATTTGTCATCGGGTAATAAACGTTCTCAATAAATAATGTAAGTATTGGATACTCTCGTTCACAAGCAGGCTTTTGGACTGGTCGGTTCATGCAATTTTCTTCTTTGTTCCATTCAGGTAGTCAGGCCAAATTTATCTGCGGTATTATATAATAACCATTATACATGAGAATCATCTTCTCGAGAGTGAACAGCCATTAATTATCTGAAAAGCAAGGCCTCCTAAAAACTGTCAATACTGATAAACTTAATCAAGTTTCTTCCTACTTCCAAATTGTTTTCTAACAAAATATAAACATTTAAAACGCATTGGTTAAAATTATATAGCACCAAATTGTTATCATTACAGTCTAGTGTTTTTAACACAACCGATTATTAAATATTAGACACAAAACTCACCAATACATGGATATCTTATGTAGAATAACTAGAATGAAATATATAAACACTTCGTTTTATTATGTCCAAAAAATAGAACAACAACAATAAGAACAACTAAATCGAGGAACATTACAGTTATAGCAAAGTTTATGATAAAATACCCGATATAGAAAATTTTTATGATAAATATGTTGTACTTTAACTTCTTATCAATTATAGGGCTTTATGTTTGTTGTTTTAACAAATATTTGAATCTCTGAAACCTCACGTTGATAATTTTCATTAACCATTTTTGGTAAAATTAAAAATTACCATTAGACGTCCAAAAATTAATTTCATATCCCATGTTTCTATAAGTGAATATTAGTTGTTTTAGTTAATATTGGGGCGTTTGCATTGTTTACATTTATGAAAATAATCTGTTAACAAAGTTTGACATTCGGATACAAAAACCAAGTTAGGTGATGAGCGGGAACTGTATGTATTATTAATTTTGAGGCGTGTTAAATCTGATTCCAGATGGGTGGGACGAAGAGCGTTGATTTTGCTGAAGAAATGTTTTAAGACTTCTGCAAATCAAGCAAGATAGGGTAAAAACCCTCGGAATAATTAAGTAATTGATGGTTTGAAGGGTGCAATTATTTAATAATAAACCTTATGTACTCGAAAGGTAATAGTTTCCATAACATCCTAAACCTTTCATGAACATTTATGTTACACGAACAATTCAACTGAAAATTAATTTACAATGCGTGTAAGTTAATCAAATAGGATGCGTGTTACCAGCCTTTACTATAGATTTCCAAATAAACATAATTTAAAGCATTGTTTAGCAATCTGACAATGTCTAAAATATAAATGTCAAGGCTTGGTAAAAGTAAGAAGTCTGTTTTGTTTATTGAGTGTGGGTGTTTGGCGCAAATATCTTTCCCCAGTCGAAGTACAACTAACATGAAGTACTACTTAAAGTGAATCATACTTGATTGCGGAATTACATCAAAATTAAAAGGTTTAAAGATTGTCTAGACATATGTACTATTAATAAGCTTAATTCAAGGAACCTGAATAGATCTAAGGAATCAATATGTTGTAACTACTAGGAACACTATATTCTAATACTTCACAGTCCGGGACCTTTCCAGCCGTTGGAACCAACTGTATTTCTGGTGACTTGCACCATGACAATTTCTAGAGTGACGAAAGTGGTGAAGTATACAATAAATCGTTACACGCAAATTATGGAATTTATAATCCCACCACTGTATGGACTAATTTTTGTTGTTTAAGTTTTTCTAACTAAAGTTCTAACCAAAATAGGAGCGTGGTGAATAGTAACTTCAACTCTCCTTGCGAAATGAATAAAAGCCAACCAACGATTCCAAAATGATATTTAGGGACACTAAAACGGTCTCTGATGAGATTGAATTTGCGAGGACGAAAAGGGACGACAATACGAATGCACACTCATTATGTTTATCAACTGTTATTCCGATTCATGTGCTGTTAGTTTAACTGCAAAACACGAATTTATAGGAAAAATTTGAATTGAGCCTGTATTTTGTCTGTATTTAATCTACACTGTAGATATATTACGCTGTAAAATTTAAAATCCTAAAAATGTTATATTTTTTGTGAGAAATTATTGCTTGTTTATATTTTTTTAATAATAAAAGTTTTGTCTAATTTTATAAATACTTCACTGAATTGTCAAATTTCGCAGTGTTGGGAAACCAAAAACATATTTACGAGAAGGATAATATAACTCCCATAACGTGCAAAACAATGAAATGAACAATTCAAACTAGTATGAAAACCTCTAAGGCGTTGATTTACATAACGCTTCAGGTTCATGGCTCTTTCTGTTTCATTTTTCATTTTAAGCAGAAAACCACTCCTCAAAGGCTTAAAGCTCTTCTTTACTTATAATTGACGTTTATACCTTACCCAAACTATACAAACTCTATAGTTAAAATATAAATATAAATTTCCATCAAAAGAATTTTGAAACCTCCAAGATACGACTACAGTTGTTACCTGAAACAGGTGTTAGCTCGAAGAACACGATTGTAGAATATTATATCTAATTATTAGTCCAAAATATTTACATTGATAGGCTAACTTAATAACATTAAAAGTTTTTCACTTATTGACTTTTGCATTTTACTTACTTCCACCAGGCTTTTGATACGCCTACTAACCTACTACATCTGAACACTGTTTTAATCCTGTGATTTTAATTACAATTTCCGTAGGATTCGCTTTCCGAATATATATATATATATATATACCAGTGTTATTCAACTAGAGGTGAGTCATCCTTAACCCAAAAATCAGTGAGTAAAAGCAGTGAGTAAATAGGAGTATATTTTAGAATGGCTATGCAACTCTAATTGCAATCAATACTTTCATTTTATATATAATATACATGGTACTTCACGCCGTTTACCATTTACATTGATGTTAATTATTTTCCCATTTCAAATAATTAAAATCTGAATTACTAACCAATTTGTACTAGCATGAGATAGCGACTCACTGTTAATTTTCTTTTATAAAAAACTTCTAAATGCTTTAAAACTATTTTTACGAAGATTTACTTTTAAAAAGGTTATATTTGGCCGAATATTTGGTTGGTATTTTAGGGTCAGGAACAGTTTTGTGGATACTAACCAAAAACTGCACTTTTGTACCGTACACATGTATACTGAGTTCGTTTTGTTGGGTGTGGTTTTCAAAAAATTATCTGCATACCTTTTATAGATTATGCATATTAAACATTTTACCCATCATATTTTTATTCAAAGTAGTTCAATAACATTACTGTATTCAGATTATTTTTATTGAATCGCTAAAACTCAATTTCGGCCAAAATCCATGACATCAAGAGCACAAGAAAAAAAAAATATGAAACCCGAACTAAATCTTCTCAGTATTTGGCGCAATATTTTACTACAGGAAAGTTTATGAACAAAAGGACTTATAGACAGCAATGTGAGGAGTGATTTAAAATATATTTGAAAGATTTCATATGCTTTTAGTTTGGTATTTTATCATTTTTTTATTTATGTATCAATTATTATGGACGTCATATAAACTATAAAGCGTAAATAATGGTACAGTCAAATGCCAGACGTCAGGGAACTGTTGTCCAAATTAACCGCCAGTAAAATGTCAACATTTCAACTACCCTGAATAATTATTGTTTACAGTCCTGATATTCTCTTTTATATATTTAATTTGCTTTAAAATTGGTAACTGCTTTTATAAAGTGGTACACTCAATTACAAATTTCAAATGTACTAAATGTATTATTATTAAATGAGAAAAATCTATATCGGTGTATTGTAATAATAAAAAATTCTTGGATTTCCCAAACGCAAGTAGCAAAATATGACTTCATTATATGAAAACATTATCAAGGTTTAAATTTGGTAAATATAAAATTGGAAATATATAAATAGAATTCTAATTGCATTACTTTATTTACTTCAAACCTCATATAAGCCCAACTCTTTACTACGCATTGACAATATAGACCATTAGCTAGATAATATTATTCTTTCCAAATATAAAAAGAGGCCACAACGAGTTAACAGTGTAATGACATTTCGAAGAGAAAGCAAAGATAGTTGAAGTGTGTCAAGCATCTCAGTGAGTAGCACTTGAACATTGTTTGGGAGAGAGAAATATTTGTAATCTTCTGTAACTCTTCTGTCAAGTCTTTTTGTCTTTGTGAGCAACGAGGGCAATCTTTATTGTTGTTAAATATTATCTGCAACATTTTATGTATGTAATGTACGTGATTGAAGAAAGTAAAGCTTTGTTTTTTACAGAATGTCAATTAATTTATTCAACGTCAATTAAACGTAGCTAAATTTATTTACATTCAAACTCTAAAATAGCCTTAGAATTTGACAAGTTTGCAAAATCCGCAACTGATACTTAGGAGTGTCCTGAAGAGATTAATTATGAGCGTTACAGCGAAGTTGAAGTTAGACAGCTCCAAACTGTGTAACGGTGATATTAAAGTAACTTGTTAAGGAATTCCTTCTACGTAAATTAAATGTTGCAACCGACTTCTTAACAACATCAAAGTCTGGGGTGATTATGTTTGGTTTTCTATAAATTCCACCTAAAAATAATACACTCAATTGACAAATTTATACATTTAAATAGTGATAGTATAAAGATTTAAGTTTACCATCATTGTATAACTAAAATTTGCTTTTTAAACGAAATACCAAAGTTTTATCTTTCTTTCAACAAGAATTCTGAAGTGAAGGCTTCAATTTTTTTTACATTAAATAATGTATAACTCGTTTTAAAATGTAATAACTATTTTAAATCAGTTTCAGATAAACACTAAAAACAATTTTTTTTGTTTAATATGTTTCAGAGGACAAATAATTAAAGTCTAAAAGTTGTCTGGGTATTATTTTAAAGTTACAACTGTTGTAAATTTCCTAAAGCTAGATCTAGTTGTGTCTTAGACCAGAAAAACCTTTTTTATAAAACGATTCCCTTCATTGTATTTGGAACTCGCAATGTTTTTTACTACACAAGAAAAATTTCGTCTCTGATGCATTTTATGAGTGATTTATTTTAGAATGCAAATATATACAAAGATTTTCGAGTGGAAACCTGAACACTGTTTTACCAAGTGACATAAAAACTTTTGCTATACGAATTGCATTAATGGAAATATCCGGTGTGTATCAGTTATTGGGTAACCGAGGGGATTAAGGGTCAAACATCGTCAATATTATCAATCAGGTCCAATGCCCAAGTGGTTACTAGCGCATGTTTACATTTCTCAGTTTAGTTTGGTTCTGTGTGCTATGAATAATGTTAATACCGGACCTTCATCAAAACTGTACGGTAAAAACACTTAAACTTCTTACTTCACTTAAGTAAATATGTTTAGTTTTAAATATTTATATTATTATTGAAGCATTTATGTGTATTTGAACTCAAATAATTAAAATTAAAAATAAATCCTGCTTTTATATTTTTGGCAAACCTGTATATAATAAAACCGTCTCTGTATCAAATTGAATAACGTTGATATGAATATATACTATGAATATATAATATATAATATATATATATATATATATATATATATATATATTCATATTTTGTCAGAAGGTCAGTTTGAAGTTTTGTTTTTTTTTAAATAAAAAAAATATAATAAGGCAAAATATAATTTTTTTGATCTTTCGAAACCCTCCTATTTCGACTTTTGAAAAATTAGCGGGTTTGACGATCGAGGTTATTGATTATGGAGTGCAAATTGGCGCACCTTACCATTGATTCATCATTGGAATATATATTCAGTTAATTTAACTATTACATAAAAAAATAATTTTGATTCTTGAATTCCGTTTTCTTTTAATTATTTTTTGAATATATATTATATTATGATATAACATTATATTATATAATATATATATTAAAAATTTGATAATATATAATTTTGTTCAAATTAACATAAATTATTTAAAAAAACAAAGTTATGGTCTAGGAACTAGCCCTAGATATTATGAGTGTAAGAGCAACTTTTCTTTTACTGCTGGACATTCTGCTCAGCACATTGGGGGCACGTTTGCTGTGCTCTCTCTCTCTCTCTCTCTCTCTCTCTCTCTCTCTCTCTCTCTCTCTCTCTCTCTCGTCTCTCTCTCTCTCTCTCTCTCTCTCATCTCTCTCTCCTCTCTCTCTCTCTCTCTCTCTCTCTCTCTCTCTCTCTCTCTCCTCTCTCCTCTCTCTCTCTCTCTCTCTCTCTCTCTCTCTCCTCTCTCTCTCTCTCTCTCTCTCTCTCTCTCTCTCTCTCCTCCTATCTCTCTCCCTCCCTCTCTCTCTGGGAGTAAGAGTGGGATCCAATATACGCGGGGAATTAAAGCATATTGCTAAGCGGTGAAAAATACAATTCAAAGTATTCCCTCAGTATCTGCAAGCGAACCAGGATGAGCCCAGCACCGACTCCCGTGCCTAAAACATAAAATCAAGTAAATAAATGTATAATAAAAGCATGCAACACAAGGGCTTTATTTTCCGGAATTAAATAACATTTTGTAGGAATATATTCGTACCCGATAGCTTGCTAAGTCGGTTAAATGCACCAAACGAAACGGCCCAATTAAAAAATGCTCCCAATCGCACAGTTCCATTAAGAGCGACTGCGGGACGCAAATATAATGAGATTTCATTTCCCCTGAACTCGCACATTCAATCCCTTACAGCTCGTTTACCGCCAGTGAAAATCGTTCTAGTAATATCCAGTGATAAGCTCCAATTTTGTGTTTCTGCATCGAGTAAAACTCCATTTTATTTGTTCAGTATTTGTCGGGGTTTTTTTTATTTCAAAACTTTCATCTTGGAGTACGATTCAAAATTTTTATTTACTGTCTATCCGTATGAAAATTATGATCAGATAATGAAACGTACGACTTGTTATGACTTTTATGTAAGAAATTAGGTATTACAAATATTTCTGGACGCCACAATTTTATTAAAAGAATATTTAAACAAAAACTGGAGTATTGTGGTTGATTGGCCTTGAAAAACTTAACAATTCATTTCTCAAATATATAGTACATATATTTTTTATTGACATACATATATGGCATAGTATTCCGCTCATTCCCATCGTTATATATTAAAAAAGTATAACACCACATATTGAGTGTAAATAAACTGTGAAAACAAACTTATTTTAAAATCGCTGATAAAATGAATAGATTACTAACATACTCGTAGGGTCATGAAACTACAGTTCAGTCATTTTTAATGATCTATATTTTCGCAAAAGGGCCAGTCGTTGACACTGAACATGCTTATTATTATCTCTATCAGAATATCATTCACATCTGCTTTGCTACAAATTGGCAGATGAAGCCCGCCGGCAGGCTATTTGGGGCTTTGACAGCTTCTAATTGCTTTAGGAATGGCCGGATATAGTAATTTGGTAAATCATCCCCCAACAATACAAGACTAGATACAACAGTATTTAAAATATATATAACATTGCAAACTCTATTTTATGTACTTTTTTTTTCAATGTACCAATAAAATCACAATACTAATGGCATAGTTATGGGATAACCGAATCAAGCAACGTTGAGCGAGGCTGCTGCTTGGATGGGTGACCGCTGAGTTATCCAGTCCTTGCAAACAACTTGCCTGCCCGGCCTTTGGTGGTGGTTTAGAAGTCACCTTTAAGCCATTAGACTCCTGTTTAAATGTTAGATACAGCTCCAGAGCCCTAACGTCAACTGGGATAATAAAATATCCTTTACTTTTTGACTTTTACCAAAATACAGGTTCTTTTATATTCTGTCCAAACCTTTTATTCAACGATGGCTTATTTCTATCGAAATCTGAACCCACTCCATATAATGTTAATATTTTATGAAATACTATAACTAACAAGTGTTATTACCGACCTTCAATTTCAAATGTACTTCAAGCTGCTTGGGTAGCAACTATGGCTGTGAGAGTTTAGATAGCGATACCCCTTTGCAATCAGGATAAGGATAAAAAAGGTGGTGTCCGTTGACCATCTGCCCATCCAATGATTCACATATTAATTTTGTTAGGTTCTTTTAGTTTTACACGAAGTGCATATAAAACTATTATATTTCCACATTAAAACATTTTTACAGGTTTTCAAAAGATTAAAAGTGCTGCTTAATCTGTTTGAATTCAATATTTATTTTGTACATATATATTTTGGACATAATTATAAGTAAATAAGGCTCATTTGAAATTCTAGTAGTATGTCAAAATAGTGTGCAACCTATGGTTTAAGTCCTCACCCTCAGCAGTCATTACAATGGTGTTCCATTCAGAGTGCGGTATTGAAGTAGAGTACTTACGCTGAGAAATGATAAAAATCCCAACTAAATTTGTTGTCCGCAACTAGAGAAGAATTTATCTATGCCCTTAAATATTGCAGTTGTGATTCTTATTATTGCTAAAATAATTCATAATAATATTTCAGCTATTACAAAATGTACATACTTCTGAAAGAGACGGAAGGACTATTTAAAAGCACAATAACCCTTTCCTAATTTTATGTATGATGCTGCACATATATGTAATAAATAAGTCTGGTATCTGTAATAAGAGCAAAGAGCAAATTAAATGAGGAACATAACATACTACAAACGGGTTTAACATTTGTGAAAATAAAAATAAGTTGTTTGTTTATAATTTTATTCAATTTCCATAATTACGGAGTACATTACTTCATATAAAATACAATTTATTGGTAGCTTTTGCAGAAAACATTTAATTTAGTTATTACTAGTTTCTTTTTATGAATATTGCTTAATTAATCTGATAATGAGATTTTGTGGGGTTTATATCCAAAGAAGCGTTTTCTGAAACTTCTGAAACCTTAAGAGATTGAAATATGAATCTTCCTTTGCCTCACGGTAGTAAACAATAATAATAATAATAATAAAAAACGAAACTTAGCAAATTTTCAAAAGAGAACTTTTTATTCTAATATGTGCTTTGTTATTCGAATGAAGGCAATTCCGTTCTTAACAGATGACAAGATCAAAAAGTTTTAGCTCGATGTGATAAAGTATGGTTAAACGTGTCACTCCTAAACTCAAAATAGTGTTACTGTCTCGGAATCTGTCAAATTACCAAAGTTTGGAACTGATACTTAGGAGTCTCATGGTGAGACAAATTACAAGCATCAGAGTGAACTTGGAGTTAGACAGCTCCACATTGAGTGAGAGCAACATTGCAGTAACTTTTTTTCAGAGAATATGGAGTCATAATAAATGTTAATGTGCATCAAAAATGTGTACTGATTTTTCATAAATATATCCAAATAGTTAATGAATAAACTCGGATTATTCAAAATGAAGAACACATTTGAACTAAATTAAGTTTTAATTTATATCAAGGATGTGTGAAACAGGACTACTCTCATTGCTGAAGCTGCTGCAGAATAAATAACTGAGCGAAAAGTGTGTTCTTGAATTGTCTCTTCCTTTCTCAACATTCTTAATTATGTTACCTTTTAGGGTTATTTTCTATGTCCGCCTGTCCTTTCATCTACAATATATAAAAACTGGCTCTAAACTAGATATCCAAATGTAACCTTCCTCTTTTCATAATTATCTTTTGCTAAGGGTCAGATTTTAATTTAAGTAAACTCAAAATAAACCTCCAAAGGATTTTAATCTTAATATTGCAATATTAACATTTATGCTCCTCCCTATGGATAAAACTCTAATGGTTTTCATTATAATTACTTAATTATAAGTTCTTGTACATTCTGTATATATAGTTCCACAAAAAACTTGAGAACACATCGGAAGCTCACTACTTATCTTGGCAGAAAATACTCTGTGAATAGCTGTTCCCTAGGTCATCCTCTGCTCCACAACTTCATTCTAAGCGTAAGTAATCACACAGAGCGTAACATATTTTAGTGATCCAGGATGAAGAATTTTGTTAAGCAAAAGAGGTCAATATATGAGACCTGCTACATTTTCAAATGAGCTTCAATTCTTTGTTTAAAATTTATTATTGACGATGGATTGATTTTAAGGCCAATAGGGTCTCATAAATACGAGTATTACATTTTGGTCTTAAAAAAAACAGAAAAATACATTTCGAGGATTGGAATTTATCCTTTTGTTCAGGGTCAAAAACATAAACACTTAAAGTTAAGCGAGCACAAATTAACTTATAGTGATGAACTCACCAAATTCACGAAATGAAACAAAGCAGAACAAGACTATATAATCATCAAACATCAAAACATCATATATATATATATATTTTCTTATCACAGTAAAAATATATATATATTATATATTTCTTATCACAAGTAAAATAAAAATACTTCATACAATCCTTAAATTTTTCAAACGAATTTGGTTCTCAAAAAGGTTATAAATATTATGTATACAAGCAATATACTCGTATTATGTATGCATATATTATGTATACAAGCAACATACTCGTATTATGTATGCATATATTTATGATATAGTGTATATAGTATCTGTTATTATAAATTATTTCTTTGTGTGTTTATACGATTCCAGTACAACTATCTGAATCATCAGACTATATTATCAAAGAAATTCTGTTGTTCTTATTTCTTATGCCAACTTTTCAAAAGTGAACAAATTCATATTTTTTTAAACACTGTTTAAAGTTTGTAAAAGAGACTGTAATCTTTTAGGACAAACGTATTAATTTGTTGCTATAGTATAAATTAATTTGAATTTTCTTCACCGATGCTTAAGTAATTTAAATACTTATAACTCCTCAAAAAACCCCAAACAATGTTCATCTTAAAAGTGAACTATTAAATAAAAGCTTGATTTCGTAAAACGTATTTATAAAGAAATCTAGTTTTTATCTCAATAGGGTCTTAACATGTATATTTGTAAAGATACCGTCATCCTAGAAATACTAACCGAACAATATTTTATGTAAAACCAAATAAGACATGTCTAAATATAACTACAATATACGTATTGTTTATTAACAAATGCAGTTGTAACTAGGCAAAATACTTGTTTTATTCTGTAAACAGTATGTCATACGCTGAATCAGAAAACTTGCTTCTTATTTAGTTCTTTCAATTACCTTTTTTTAATAACCCTATTAATTTGTTTCGTTTACTCAATTAGAAAGCAATGCTTAAATTTGAATCGGTCTTATTGGTTTCGATTACCTGAACATTTTTTATTAAATTAATGTCGTTATTAATCCTATTATTTTAATCGCTTACCAAATTAGTGATAAATGCTTACATTTAAATTGTTACTTGCCAGGGGAATCAAGAGACTGTGGTCATTGATTGAAAAAGAATAGACCTTACGTCCATACATGAAGATTTTATCAAAAACCTTTGCGAGTACAGCTAATTTCTGTAAATGCCAATTTTGTGCACAGCAACTTCCATTCTAAATCTTCTATGTTTAATTCGCTTCACTAAATGTTTGTGTTAATATCCAAAATGGTTTTTATTTTAAATACAAAATGCTCGGGGTTTTCTGATCAAACTGTTTTCAATTTTTTATGTGATATATTGGTAATTACGTTTCTGTGATAAATCGTATACTCATAGTTTTTATTTGTAGCTAAAAAATCCGCACCAAGCTTGTTGCAAGTGAACAAAACTATACTAGGTCACTGCAATAGTGGGATGAAAGTTATTGACAAGCCGTTGTCCATATAATACTAATTCCTTATTACATGTATAGAATGTCTTAAAATGGCTTTTATTTCTTTGCTTTCAAACATAAACCTTAATTTCCCAATTTTACTAAACTTTTTTAACAAGGGACCAATTTTTATGGGTTCCTGGGATGAATATAGACCTATTTATTATTTTCTTAAAAAACCTCTGGGGAGTAACGGCTACCACTCCACCGGTCTTCTAAAGCAGTTTAAAATTTCATCCTCTTTATCTCCTTAAGTTATGAAGTAAATTAAGGGACCCTCAAGTTTAAGATTTTACTTAATTTCAACAAAAAGTTTTGAGGGTTTTCATGTAGATAATTGTAGTTTGCTTAAACATTGTGGGAAGGGTATATACACGAAGTAAGCAGAAGGAACAAAAAGCGGAGTATTAAAAAGCAATGGAATCAACAACCTGTTCGCTCCGTGACTACAACTTAATAAAAGCAAAACGAGCCCAGTGAATCCGTAATTAATAAGCAAAGGGGATTCACAAAAGCAGATTCACAAGACAGTCAATGCAATATTTTGGCAGAAAATAGTCCAAGGCGAGCATCGCACCCATTTCTCTCTCACTGATAGAGGTTTCAGAGTTAGGTATATAAATACGAATACCTTACTCGAGAATATTAGAAAAATTTTCCTTTTGTCTCTCTGTTCTGTCCACACGGTATCTCAAAAACAACATGACCTTCAGACTTTGAAGTTGCACATGAAGCTTGTATATATAAGCAATAGACTTAATACTTGCTGCATTTCACTCAGGATTATTTTTCCTGAGAATTAATGAGTACATTGTTCTCGGTGGGTAACTATCCATGGTCAACGGAAAAATAAGAAAATGTGTTGAAATTGTAAATACATGAATACAATCATAAGAAATCTTGAAACACGTAACATTTGTTTATTTATGGATTAAAACGGAAAATACTAGGATGGAAAGTCAGTTATCAGAATACGTGGGGGACAATATTTAAATTTTAGCGTAACTCTTGCTCAGTGTGGAATTCCCAAATCTAAGCTCACCAAAAAAGAAAATGTGAATGCATCTATCTACATATGTGGCTAAAATATCCCGATAGATATCTTTTTCATCCGTAGACTTTAATTTTCTGATATGAAACTTAAGTTTTATACATGAACAATAATGTGGTTTCCATGTAGTTTGATGCTAAAATATTTTGTTGGCCAACATTTTGTTTTTTATATTGCATATCTGTCTGATCTTGCCCACAGTGACTACTTGAAAATTAAACCGATTTTTGTATAATGAAGAAAACTTTTCATGCAAGATCAGCGAAGCCTGAGTAATAATTGGATATAATGAGAAGATATAGAGGGAAGAGAGGGGTTGAAAGAAGTGAAGTTCCACGTCTTTTACCTGTATTCCCAAACTACTAATAATGAGGAGCTGCTGCTGATTGGTTTTTTATCTTCGCCCAACAGACGGCGTAGCGTAGATTATTGGAAATAGTTTTAATTTAAAACAGATAATCACCATTTATTTTCATTGCTTATGATTCTTTTTGGTATTCACATCGCAAATTAATTAGGTATTCTTATGTTCGTAAAATCAAAATCAACCGAAGAGGTGCTGTCACTCGAGCATGTATAGCTTAGAGTATCAATTGGCCTAATGGTGCTTCATTATTTCAGTTAAAAACAAAGGCCCCCAAAGTTCTCAACAACCAGTCTAACCACAAACTCGGTTTAAAAATTTAACAAATGGGTAGGCCTACGTTTATAAAAGTTAATGGGTGGTAAATAATACCTGATTTAGTTCATTCCGGATTTGTTGACGAAGGAAAGAATAACTCTAATTAACTTTTGATAACGTTGCCTACTTTTAAACAAGTACTAGTTCAATAATATATGAGCTTTACACTTGTAAAATTATCAAAAAACTGTAAGAATTCCAAAGACTGTATTAATTTACTTAAGAAACCAAGGTTTATGGGCGCTCGCTGTTTTTCCATGTCTTTCAAAACTTACCCACTTTAAAAATATTTTTTTTTTTGATTTTCTTATATAATATTTTCTGGCATTTTGTTGTATTAAGGGAACACGTAATCAAGAATTTCCGACCATTCCAATAAAACATAATACTAATGGTGACCACTGAGCATTAGAGTAAAATTTGTACCAATACAATCAAAATTATTATGAAAGTATGAATTTTTGCACAATACAATCTCCTTAAGACCTTTCTTCTCACTCCCATATAAAAATTATTTAAATAAGTTGTAAGGTAAATGCAATAAGCGTGGACGGTGTTTTGTTGAATAATTCTTCAGCGTGTAATTGTATTTATTATTTTCAGTGGATAAATTTAGTGATTTGATGTTAAGGTTGTTATCCGTGACTAAAAAAGACTACAGAATACAGAAAGTTCTTAATAACAATATAATGTGGTAATAATGGTGGGTAAGGTTTGATTCAGTAGAAACAATTTTGAGTATAGCTCCGGTAATCTCTTGATGTCGAAACTATGCAAAGAGGTATTGGTCCACTTGTCTCATCAGGATGTACAATTGAGCGCTCTGCGATGTTATGGACATGAACTATAAGCATTGTAAAAGCAACCGAAGTTTTTCTAACACATACTCGTAGCTATGGTGGGAAGGGTTTATTCAATGTGAATGTTATTGAGTTTAACTCCAGTTCCACTTTCCTCCTCGTAATACCTACTTTTTCACCTATACTACACCTAGTATCTTTGCAGTCCTAGGTCTCTCTGATGTCGAAAACTAAGAGTTTAATAATATCCGTTGACAGCCTTTTTTTATCTCTTCTCAAGCACGAACATGATCTCAGATTCCAGACTCCATAGATCCAGAAGTCTGTGACCGTGTCAGTTTTCCTGGTACTATTTACAAATAGTACAAATTATTTCCTGAGTAAATTCGAGATTTAATTTAGCTTAACGACACAAAACTCAAACGTAAAATTAATTAGGAACGTGATATCCATATTTTCTATTTAACAACATTTTGTGTGTTTTATACCTCGTAGATTATTTTTTTCTAATATCTGAAAAAGTGATTACAGCAATTTTGCATTGTAAACAACGTATGAGAATTATTGTATTACTTTAAAAATGGTATACTACCAACAAAAAAAACAAAGTATATATCTGCATCAAAATTAACAAGAAATAACTGTAAAAAATTTACACCTTTATCTGCTCATTAATATTAAGCATTTTTTACCCTTAACAAGTTTAAGCGTAATATTAATTAAGGCAAAATAAAGGTTGTATTTTTAACAACTTTCAGATTCCGCAATTCAGAGACCAATAGTCTTTTTTTTTTTATTGTTAGTAGTTAAAAGTTTTTATGTGAGCTTGATTTCTTTAATTTTGAGTCAATTTGTTCTTTATAATTTCATCACACACGTCTTCGTACATAAAATTTAAGAAAGGAAACACTTCCTGAAAACATCTATATATAGATTAGAAAAATGTAACATTTATCTGCACTTATTAACATTTTCTTGTTTTTCTATTACAGGACACACAGACTGCTAACTTTAAACAAAACTTTCGGGTTGGATGCAAGCTATCTTGCTAAAAGAAAAATTAAGAGGTATTTATAAGGTACCAAAAGCCAAATCCCCAGTCCAAATAGTTAACAGTAACTGATATGATTATTTCCATTATTTATAGTTTTATAAACGTAATAGAGATTTAAATTTATTTGTTTATTTTCACATTATTTTTTGTTCTTTTTAATATTATTTTTTTATATATATATTTCAAAAATATCCATCATACTGTTTTTCCGGTTATTTGGAATAGGATGTAATTAAATACAATTCAGTTTATGAAGAGGATTGGTTGGTATTGAGAGACCAGTAAAACCGAAATATAGCATTACAAAAACCTTCAGATGGTGGACAAACATTCGCTCCCCGACCAAACTGTTCACAAATAAACCTCAGGAGTTGGACGTTTAGCGTTTGCTGCTACCTGCGCACTGTCCGGAGTTTTCTTTTGTACTTTATGTTCCTGTATAGACTGCAATTAACTGGAATAATCTTACTTAACTGGAAAATGTATATACAACATTTCAATAACTAAACAAAAACTATTTAAACTATTTTATTTTTGGGTAAACAGATACCAGGAAATTAAAAATACAACAAACAACAATAAAACTTGTGAAAGAACAAAAAAGTGGAAATAGGCAGAATGATCACAAGGTTCTATACGTCTCTCTGAAGTAAGAGATATTAAATTCATTCGGTAGCTGAATATGGGCCAAAACATAAGCGAGTGTATTAAATTGCCAAAAACGATGTTAGTGAAGGTGGGAGATGGGAGGGAAGTCTTGGAGAAGAAGACTTGCTCATTAAAATACATATGATCGCCATCCACTTCGCACAGGATAGTTTCCTCGGATGCATTAAACATGTTAAACTGTCCCATACTTGTAATAGTATACCTTACCTCCGATGGTTTGAATTGTTTAGATTAAAACTTTCTCACTATGACGACTCATATTGAAAAGTTTCCTTCACATTTATTATTTCTTCGGTTTATGTAATAAATATTACATTTCAAATAGTATGACTAAATAAGGAGTAATGTAAAACTCCACCCTCATAAAATAATAATTCACATTCATATTTTTATAAACAAACAAAGAACATATACACAAATATCTCGTGTGTGGTGATTTATAGCAGACAGTTGTGTTACTTTACGTACTGTACAGTACGTTCAAGTAACTGACTAAAAAACATATGCTGACTATAAAAAACACTTCGCTTATCTCTCGTTATGAAATTACAATTATAATTAAATTATTTTGGAGTTTATGTATACTGTGGGAACCCAAACAGATAAAGACCTCTCCAGAACAATGATTATGATATCTCATATTCATTAATGATTCATCTAATAACCTTTTATTATATTAATAGCCTTGAAGATTATCATTATTAATGTAAACTTTAAATTACGAATTGAGTTATCGGGTGGCCTTATTCCATTTTTCCAAATTATTAGGCTGAGCCATATTGTGAGAAAAGGTTCTTATTTTAAATTCATTTTTAGAAAGATATTAAACAGTTTTGTTTGAGATGGGCGTAGAAACGCTATTTGTTATCAAATACTAATTTTAATCATAATATTATATAAATCATTGAATAGTTTGTAATCAGATACAAAAAGCGGACAATTCCCAATTGATAATAATTTTGTTGTTTCTGCTAATGGGGTATGGATTTATTTTTTAATTCATAGAAACTTGAAATACCAACTTATAACTATATCAATTTAATTATAACAAACTATATGAAGATATGTATCCAAAATGTGTCCTTGATCTGATTATTATAAGATGTGCACTATATAGCATCACCTATGACTTATTGTGTCTTATCGAATTTCTCAGTTTATAACAGACTACCTTAATGTTCTGCTAGACAGTAATGCTTCGTTTTATAATATTTGTATAAAATAAGGAAAAGTTTTTTTATCAAAATGTTTTTAAAATCGCACTTACCTTACAAGTACCCAGTTATTTGCCTTGCTAGGATTCTTTTTATACTTCGATATATTTAATTATTCACTATTCTCTTTAAATGGAGCAAGGAGTGACTATAAAATTTTGCGTTTGATATGACTTATGGAAATCACCAGAAGAATTGTTATACAGCGATAAACTCTGTTTAGAATACCTAGAAAAATCATAGAAATAACAAAAAAATGCTGTACACGTTATGTATAGTACTATATATTAAATTTATTTGGAGCTAATATCTTTCGATAAATCAAAACAAATTTTCGGAAATACCTTGATTTATTCCCGAGATTAAAGTTCACGTACCGATATTTGAGAAAGCTTTACAAAACTTTAGATTCCGATTTTTCTTCAAAACTTCACACAAATCGAACAAATTCTAATTAAGAAGTCTGATCAAAAAATTAAAGTTTATATAAATTAAATATGAAGACCTACGTTATAAATGTACTAATTCACTCCACAAAAATGGTTTTTAAAATTAACAAAATGAAATAAAAAGTTCTCTTCTCAAAATATTCAAAAAAATCAATTTTATAACTACAAAACTTGATACCTAACCTTTACGACCATAAAAAATTAGATTCACCAATTACTTCAAAAAATTGAAATTAATTCTACAGACTCTGTAAGGATGGGAAACTTTAGAAAATTTTTAATTACATACAGTATAAAAAATAAAAGGAAATATTAACTAAACGCTGGTACGGGGACTTACTACTTTGAATGATTTACGGAGGCTGATAGGGATTTAATAACGCACTGAAATAATAAAAAAATTTAAAAATACTTGAAATTAGAAAATTTACACGCGATAAAAGAAATTACTCTAAAATCCCAAAATCATAGGGTTAGATGGGGAAGAGCTGGCATGCTTCTCAACAGGAACGTTTGTGCCAACCTTCTCGTGGATAACTCCAAGACTCCGCTCCCTCTTCTTCCCCACCCAAACAGGTTTCGGAAACGTTATCACCGTAAAGATAACACGATCAGCTGATTGGACCGGTCTACGAACCAAAACAAACAATGTCCTACGCATCCGCGTCTAGTTCGCACCAAGAGCCTACTTCCTACCGCGATTCTCAGGCATAAATAATTACGACTACGGTACAAATGCAAGGACCTTGTGACCTTAAAGACGAATAGAAAAATGGTTTGACCAAAATATTTCTTTAATTGAATAATTTCCAAAACAAAAATTTATGCCTATTTCTCTGCCATTCTAGTACAAGAATATTAATTTTGAACAGACTTAATTAATTCATCAGTGCGATTAGTTATTACTCGAATCCGACCATAGTTGGGATCCCCCCCTGCAAAGAAAGTTAGAGCTCGTAATCCAAATCGCTCACAAATACATGTAAGTTCTCAATTTATTGGGAACTACCTTTATTTTTTAAAAGCCACACGTAAATATTTACGAATATTAGAATATGGCTTAAATATTTCGGCTGCTGAAGACTGTAAACATAACCTCTTTTAAATTAAAATGTAAACCCTTTTTTGATATAAAACAAAACCGGCCATTGTATCATAACAAATGAAACAGTACTATAGCATATTCATTGTAAGTAATATCATTGGACTGGTAGAGACATGATGCTGATTGGTCTTGACAGCTACGCTCAATAGGCACGGACATCGCAATATTCGGGGTTAAAGCTCTGCCGACCTAATCCTAAAAATAAATTTCATTGTTCCAATGCAGTTGTTAGTATATAAAGCCCTCATTGGATTCATTGAATCTAGCCCCCTTCCCCTACCGGCTACCCCCCCCCTCACAGGCCCCACCTCCCCCCCACCCCCTCCATGACATACCCCCCCCCCCCCCCCCCCCCCCCCCCGCCCACAGAGAGTTTAATTCACTAACTATAATAGGATTCAATGTTACGAAATACACTTGCACTTTGTTTTTAACTTAGTAAATTATCTAATCAGTAATACTCCTCCAGATTATTCAATCGGATATTTACCCCCCCAACAAAAAAAATACTTTGAAGTTCCTAAATATCTAAATGTACAACTCAAAGGGATAAAAATGGTTCATTTAAGTAAATTTAGATTTTTCTTCAATATGTTTCATAGTTTATTTTACTTTTTTATTTATATTCACTACCAACACTGTTCTACTGTATATACCATTATAACACTATTTTTTTATAATTTTTGTATGTTTAAGATGATAAACTCTGGCCCACCTTTAAAAAATTACATGGGTAATACGTTAGTGGCATTATTCATAATTACGACAGAAATGTCGAGTATATTGAGAGCTAATGAATTAAATATAAAATAATGAAGCTTACTGGAATGTAATTTTCAGACGTTTTGAACACTATTGTATGTTGCTTTGGGGAAGGACGTGTGTTTTAAATTTTTATGCACAGGAACTACCAATGTGTTTGTATAATATTTTACAAAAAACCAAAACTGGGCTTGAAAATGTAAAAAAAACTTATGACCGTTCTATAATTCATGCTTGTATAATTATTTAACTGGAAGCAAAACGGCCTTAAAGAAATCAATGGAGCCATCAACTTCTGAAATCATTGTTTTTCCAAACGCTAAAACGAGCAAACGCACCACATTTTTTTAAATTCATACAGGAATTGATAATTACATTTAGCACTATATGACCTTTAGATATCGGAATAAGTTGGGACCCTAGTGCATCGAGTAAAAATCTAGTCCTAGTGTGTTAGAGCGGTGTTTCGTGTGTTTTGATTTAGAGTTGTGTAGGTGGTATAGCGGATGGTGGTGTGGTTCTTCTTTGTGAGTGTGTGTGATACTACCTTTTCTTAGATTACTGTCTGTATGCATGTAGGAGCTAGTTTTAGCGCAAATGTTTTAGTATCTCAACCTCCTCCCCCACCAACCCTCCTGTATGAAAATTATGCATTTGCATTGAGGTTTTTAATTTAATGTTGTAGATTCTGGTTTTTTTTTAACATTATAGAACGCAAATCTTCAACATTTCTAATAAATTGTTTTTGTGAGATAGATTTGGGTAATTATAAGAAATATATGATTTTTTAGGAATATATGAAATCTTAAAATTGTTTACATTCACTTAGAGAGAATAGTAAAATATGGGTTACTCTTATACATGAATATTTTAATATAAAAAGTATTTTACTGCGATCAATGATACAGGAGAAAATAAATGGTTTTAGGGGGAAGATACGAGTGCCTGCCTGAAAATACACTAATTGAGTTATCATTGTTACGTAACTGGGATTGATATTATATTTACAAGGTTATCTAGGGGTATATGTATAAACATTTATTCTAAAAAAATTCTTATTTTTAATTAATAAGATGATTTATAAAGTCATTTCCGATAAAAGTAAATATTAAAACAAGGCTTGAAGCACGTTACGATGTAAAGTCCTCGTTAAAAGTAACACATAATATAACATATTCACACAACATTCAGACATTGGAGTAAGCAACCCCCATCTTTGAACTCTTATATTGGCCTATATTGAAAATGAAGATGCATATAAAATTTTTTAACTCTATAGGACAGTTAACTTCTCGAGATATCGTGAGACAAACAGACAGAAATTAAATTTATCCAGCCCCTCAAGTTATAGGTTGCACCTAACGCCTCAAGCCAATTATATCTGAAATTAATGTATTCTGGTTGTCAATTTCAACATTACATTAAAAAGGAGATCGATTCAAGTAGATAATATTTCAAGAGTTTAGATTGTTTTTAAACGGTTGCTCCGGAATAATCTTATATAGTACCCCTCAAACTGACGCCAAGTAACATTTATCATGATCAACTTGGATTTAAAGACTTATATATAAAAAAAAATATTTTATCTGAAATTTAATATTATATAAATTATTTTAATAGTTTTGTAAATGGTATTCAAGAAAATAAATGTACACTTGGTTGAACTAAAACATAACAACACATTTTTAGATTAGTATTTTTTAAATGTATTTTATATATTTTAGTAAAATGAGAAAATAAAACACTCTTGCACAATTATTGCTTTTAAACTCACTCTTCAAAAACGATAAACCTGAGCGGAGAATTTAACAATTAATGTATAATAAGTCGGCATAGCGAATATGAAAGCCAGTAACATAAGTAATAGTATAGCCACTTACAGTAACTGATACCAAAGTACTTCTGTATGATATTCAGTGTACTGTAGTAAAAATAACTCCAGAATTTATGTACCAATGTCGTTGAAATGTGCGGCTTTAAGTCCTTCTAACCATACCTTATGATTGTTATTACAATGTTAATTGTGTTATCTTTAGCTGACGGAGCCCAGAAGCTTCCACTTGCCTATTACAGATGGCGGGACCCTGAAGACAGCTGTACTATATCCCATTAGGTTAGCTGCAGCTACTATCGCATATTGCAACTATCTCTCTCTAGGACTGTGGTAAACAGAGTCTGGCCAGTCAAATTTTTTCCAGCATTACGAGTACAATTTTTTCCTCTTCCATTGCTGTTAATTTAATCCAAATGGTTTTTTTCAAGGAATGTCTAAAGTAGTTTATATTTAAAAAAACAGATATTGAGTTTTATGTTATTCCCCCCGACCATGTTTGATTTATGTCCACTCGTAATCCTTCTTCGCCAACCTTATTTTTGAAGTATTGTGAAAATATGTGGGATATGAAGGGATGCATGATATGATGGGATGAGGATGAATGTGATGCCCCTGATGGTGTAGGAAATGCAGTTATTCTTAACGAACGCTAGTTACCCTTTAACACTGTCTACAGCATGATAACTGATTAACATTAGAAAAACGATATTCATTATGGTGAACACACTCCTTTCGGCACATCAGACAATTGTTATATTAGCATAAGAAAATTACTAAACTCTTTAATTGCATAATCAACTGTGCCTTTTTCTAAACGTATTTTTAAGGTCACAGTACTAACATTCTTTCTAACTCCTAAAATGCGTGTTTAATTAAGAGTATAAAACATCTTTAAAGAAGAGCAAATTCAATTAGAAAAACATAATGAATCCATAACTTATGAAACCGCCCATAATGCACATCGGTAATAAAATTAGATCGGAACATTTTTTTAGATCATATCGTTGCATGATTTTTAGTGTTTTGATTGAAATGTATTGGATTGTTTTTCTTCATTCTGAATTGTAACGATGACTTACATCTCAAACAATACCAACAAAATATGATCAAATGGACACCATCTGCTTTGTCACCCATCTAAAATATTAACTTATTTTACTTTTATGATTAAAATAAGTATATTTCATAAGAAATAATTAATTTTAAGGCCACATTAAAACACATATAGTTTATACTACTAACCACCATAAATAATCTTAGGCTATGTCCTAGTACTGAATATTATAATGACAATCTATAACCTTCTCCGTATATTACAGGCTACATTGGAAATTCCATCTTCTGCAGGCTATTAACTATTCAGTAATGAATATGTAGATATAATTAAAGGCTTGCAGTGTCAGGGAAATTGTGTTTCCTTCTAATTACACAAAGTCCAGTAAATTCAATTACAATTTATTTTATGGATCCCTTACCACAATATATGATGAGTATAAAAATCTTATGAGGAGATTTAATAAACTCCAAGTTAAATTTGAATTCATATTTATTAATTTACTAAAGTAATACAAATTTAAAGAAACCTATAAACGTTTCAAATTCGGCATAGAAACGAATTTATGATGCCCCAAACAACCCGAGATTGTGGGGTAGATACAATTAGAAGTTTAACATGATTAATGCCATCCGAGGAAACAAGCTGTGCGAGGGTGGAGGTGACAATAATTTCGAATAAGCAATCTTCTTCTCAAACTTCTCTCCGTCCGCCTTCCCAAACTCGTTTTACAATTTAATATCCTTAGTTAAGTTTAGCCATATTAGGCTACACACAGAAGGAATTTAATATACCTACTTCAGAGAGACGTAACAATTTTTATTGTCACTAACTCTGGCCTCTGTCGCGTGATTTGTAAACATATAGCCAACTTTTCGTCCAGATGAGAATCCTTGTAGTTAATTGGACCACCTTTTGCATAATAATGAGGTAATACTCCAGTTGCTGTAATGTGATATAATTTAAAGCACTTATTTTACTTTTTGCTGTCACAAATAAGATAATTTCATAACTTACAAAACAATTACTTAAATAAGACTTAAATACAATACAAAAAAACAAACACGACTTAAGGTTTTATATTCGAACCATAAAAATATATGGTTTTTTCAAACGCTTTATATCCTGTTAGTTTAACATTCATTAGATTTAGTTTACAGTTTATTACAAAAGATATAATAGTTTTGTTGAGTTATTATAGTATTTGTGTGATACATATCCAAAATTGTTGATATAGTTAATTAATTTATAATCTGGTCCACATAAAATACCAAAGAACAAAAAAATTAATGATAAGATTTACATTAAATAAAACATTATCGACATAAATCTCTGTTAGAAGAGAGGGGACTCTACTATGAATTAACGCTCATGAATCCTATGAAACTACTTTAGAATGGCTATAAGCGCTGGGATACTTTCCAAAGTCCATATTAGATTTCTGAATAGGGAAAAGGGGTGGATTTAGGAGAACCTCCAATTGCATGTAAAACTTTAGGCTCGTCAATGTCATATAGAAAATCCCCCCAAATAATATATTTCTTTAAGAGAAATGATACAGAATCATCGAAAACAGCCTCTTAAGAGCCCTTGATTTTTATAAGCAACAGTCTGTATATATCATATAAGTATTAAACAATTTTTACAAGATAAAGAAAGAACAGTATAGTTGACTGTTATTAAAAGAGGCAATAACAGCAAATTAATTAGGTATTCTTCCCTTTGTTTAACCAAAAATCTAACCAAAGAGGTTTTGTCACTAGTTTAGTATTTAATCCAAAGGTTTTAGCCCTATAAATTAGTAGTTAAAGTGTTGAATGTGTTTGTATGCACTTTCTTTAAAAATAATTTTTTAGTTGTAATTGAAAATCCTTTCTGATACAACGAGGCCATTCGTGGCGAATTTTATTTTATAATTTACATAAAATATGGAGTGTACCTCTGGAACTTTGGAATGACTGACAAAACTTCTTCTGTTGATTTTAGATTTAGCTTGTAGATAAGAATAGCTATGAAGAATTAAATCTTAGAAGGCGCATAGAGCAATTAATACTAATAGCAATATCACCTTATATTAAAAGAATTCGATCACCAACACACACGTTAATTGTTGGGATGAATAAAATCAAATTTACAATCGTCCCGTCATTTGGTATTTGGAATTTGGAAATTCCAGGTAAAAGACGTGGAGCCATCCTTTCCTTACAGTCTCGCCTTTCTCACTGCATTCTGTTATTTTCTAAAGATTATGCCGGACTGAGTGAAGTAATGAACAAATAATTTCCTCCTCAGTTACAATCACGATGTAAAGAGATATTAAAAAACTTAATTGAGAAAGGAACTAGGATTATTAAATTAAAACAAAATAATGACCAATTCTCAAAAATTTGACAAATTTCAGTTAAGAGACAGTGTAAAATTAATTTTAAATCTTCAAGAAGTATAACATATAATAACAATGCAGTTGCACGGAGACTAATGGAAAACCAAGCTGCATTATCAGGCATAGATACCCACACGGGATGAAAAGCAATAAAAATATATTGTAAAAATAAACAGCTTAGAGAAATGTATTTTCTTTTTATATTAATACATACTCCAAGATAATAAACAAAATAAAAATACAAGTTTTTCTAGTTTAAAAAATTCGTTTATTTATCTATACGTATTAACCAGTATCAGAATATAATAGAAACCTTGTACAATACTTAAAGTTAATAATATATTATACATATTGCAAATGTGTATACCATGAACATTTTACAAAAATTCTACAAAATATCCTAACTTTAAAAATAAATTTTTAGACATAAATAGGAAAAATTACTAACTAATATATAAATAGTACTTAACAATATTTCCTTCTGTACATTACTGTTTTGTTTTTTAAAAGTCTGTTTTATGTCATGATGGAACATAATTGACGTATAGGAAAACATGCAGATACCCAACAGGTTTCCACTTCTACCTGTTTATATACCTTCCAGTTGAACTCTGGACACCTTACACTGGACACAGCAAAAAACCGCTTGTGTCACTTAAATCTGGCAAACTTTATGGGATTTCCAGGAAAAGCACATAAAACAAACCGCAAATTCCAAAGATTATTTGGGGCGCGACCACCATCTACGATAGAGTTAATGGGCTTTCCTAAGAGTAAAAGGAGTTTTTTGCCAGCCTAGTGCGTGTCACCCCCTGCCTGCTTTTGACTGGAGAGGCTGATTAAGAGCTGACTTGCCGTTCCGCAGATGTTTACATGACAGAAAACTAATGACTCTAAAATTGATTCTAGTGAATCTCACCAGGAGTTTGTCGCCCCTACAACGAAACCGCCCAAAACTTACCCATGCCAGAATATCCAGCCACTTGCGCCGTAAGCAGCGCGAAAGGTCCATTTTAGGACCGGGTGCAATTTTCTAAGCTTATTTTCCTAAGTTCTCAAAGCCAACATGTCAAGCTATGCTTAAAGAGGCAGCAGATTTTAATTTTATTTGTTATAAATATATGTTTTTAGAATGTTCACAATAATAAAAATATGTTTGTAATGGATTAGTAACATCTAGTAGAGGATTCAATTGAAGATTTGAACTTTGTTCGGAGATACAAAAATAAGTTATGTGCTCTTATTGCCACTGGTATATAATATAGAACAGTAACACTAAACTCTGAACTAGCACGAATTTGAGAGAAACTTACAGCTAACACAAATTTATAATATTTATATATATATGAATATATAAATATATATACAGTAATACCTTTTTAGTATCAATACTAGATGAATTTACAAGTCTTATTTAATAGTGACGAACTGTTTTGAAGCACTTACACAAAAAACCTTCTCATAGATAAAGGCACTCCTTCATATTTAAAGACGTTTATTTAGTAGTTTAAATTCCCGATTAGTAGTGATAGGAACGTTTAATAAATTAACTTCATATTCTAACAAGTTCAATTTCTAACGTCCCTTCGAAAATATAATTACAGTCAATCATTATTGAGTATTTTTATTATGAAGTTCCAGTATTTTTGATTTTGAAAATTAAGCAATTTTAGTGGTTATTTCTTAGTATTATTCCTGGCACTTTTCCTTTTAGGCACAAGGTAGGACAAAAAGAACTATAAAAACTAATTTAGTTATGTACTCTTGTTGTTAAAAAATTTATTTATTTGCTATTATTCTCGTTTCCACCCGAAGGTAAACCTAGTTCGCTAACGCTAAAATACCCCACGGAGTGAAATGCACCACTCATGAAACCTGAGTGTTTGCTTGTACGTAAATTCAAGTCTAATAGAAACTTTCAAGTCTGAAGGTCTGTTTGTTTTCGATAATATCACTATGTACAAACAAACAAACAAATGAAAAAACTCCAGCCTCTCCAAGTGAGAGAGTTCGCTGAAAGTGCTAGAACCCATAAAATGAAAAAATAACAATAGATCTAACGATACATGTTTTATATAATTCTCCTCATGAGAAAGGAGAGAAGAAAAAAGAAACAGGTGATGAATGAGAAGTGGGAAATGTGAGAGAGAAGACACAAGATGCAGAGTGTACTTCGAGAAGACTAACAAAGGAATATATGAATACCGACATTGGCTGCTAAAAGGACTCATTTGTTATATACTTCAATTGAGCCGTATAGAATCTGTATTTGAAGTAAAAATAAAATGTTAGAAACATTAAAAAAAAACATGCGAAACAATTTTGATAAATTACAATATTTTCCAATACAGTTAGCGAATGAGGATGCCCATTCTATATCACTCGAGGCTGGAGAACTTTAATTTACATGTCCATCTCCTTCTGTCCTGCACGATATCCTGGAAATCAAAATGAAACAAACCCTCAGAAAATTTATATTATTTTTAAAAAATTCTAGGCAATGATTAAAATTTTAACCTGAGCGTTTTGAGTAAAAAGGCTGCTTTTTTATAAGATTAATAATGATGAAATACAGTATGATATTTGCATATTTCCTTTTAAAAATTTGGTCTATTTAGAAAAAAAAAATTATTTAAGAAAAAACACTTGATTTAGTAAACAATAATGAATTCGTATAGTTAAAATAAAACAAATGCAATTATCTAAGTGTATTGCAATTTTACATATTCATTGAAAATTTACCTACTACGGTTTACCATAAAGTAGCCTTACACAATTTAACATTTTCAAA